>NC_139924.1:20692045-20867045 GCF_963514095.1 Eutrigla gurnardus | reverse complement strand
TCATCTTTAAGCTGTGTGTCATTCTTACAAAGACTGAAGACTTTTAAATTAAAACCAGTGGTCCTTGACTTATGTCTGCTCAGAACAACGTAAGCACATCATTGCATGTGTCATACTGGATGTGATCAGTTCAACTAAAGAGGTTTATATTTTATTTTGTATATATTTTTTCTGAATTACAGTGAACTGAAAGCAAGCAATTTACAAAAGCAATGAAAAAGGAAAAATGCTAGATCTTAAAGAAGAGCCCATGTTTTTAATCAAACATAATAATCGTGATCAGGATCAGATCTGGTTTAAATGGGACAATAAAGAGTACGTTTTCTACATGAAAATACTAAATATTGTACATTTCTGTGGCCCAGTTTAGATGTTGTATATAAAGTGAAATGTCACGAGATATTTCACACGCATTCACTCTTTTTCTCTCTCTCGCACACAGTCTCACGTACGCGGACACACTACACCCTCATATTATATTGCTTGTCAGTGCCGTGTAGAAGGCTTTAATCTTAATTAGCAGCCAACGTTAGAGATGTTTGGACGTGTCTGTCAGCACCAATCACTTAGAGCCGAGCTGGTTTCCAGCAAATCAGATGATTGATGTTGATGATTACCCAGTTAGCACCTGTTTGCTCCATCCACAGGTAAACTCTTGTTATTACCGCGTCTGATAGCAGCAATACTGCAGGATTGTAAGCTTTGAAAGCTATATATCAGTTCTACGTGGGAGTGTGTGTGTATACATCTGTGTGATTGACCTCAGTCCATCCGCCATACTGTATCTCCGGCCCTGCAGACCGTGCATCCCCTTGTGAGTGGGAGGCTCCGGGCGTTTGAAGTGGCTGACAGTCCTCTCTCTCTCTCTCTCTCTCTCTCTCTCTCTCTCTCTCTCTCTCTCTCTCTCTCTCTCTCTCTCTCTCTCTGGCCTCAGATCAGTGGCCGGGGGCCTGCGTGGGTCGTCCTGGTTGAGATGACCGCAGCGGTGGCGGCGGTCAGCTGCCAAACCCAACCGGTCAGGTCCTCCTCGGTCACATGACCCGGGTCACGTGACCCATTGGGGGCAGCCAATAGCGTTGCCTCCCTTGCCTCTTCATGTGGTGGGAAAACATTCCAACAGCTGGCCTCGGACTTTCAGAAACATCTGCAACGTCCGCCACTAGTGAGAATCCCCCCACTGCCGCCTCAGAACATAACCTTATGATAATAGAGTCAGTGGATTAGGAATGAAATTGAAAAAGCGCCTTTTTTTCCCCCTTTGGTACCCGTTGCTCTTGTGATGTCCCATGGTGCATTTTGAAAGGTTGTGAGAGAGCATGAAGTTTTTAAGAGCCCCTCTTCATATCAGCCCGACACACAGAGAGGACTTATCTGTAGAGGTGCTGGGGTTATTCCTTATCATAAAGCAGATCTAAGTGTGTGTGTGTGTGTGTGTGTGTGTGTGTGTGTGTGTGTGTGTGTGTGTGTGTGTGTGTGTGTGTGTGTGTGTGTGTGTGTGTGTGTGTGTGCGCCGGAGAGCGCTCCATAGCCTTTGACATATTGTTAATTTGAAGAATGTTTGAAGTATGATGCAACATCAGCTGCTCCCACTTAGCTTTGAGCTGCTTTCCTCTGAAAAGTCCCCTCCGGTCTCAAATTACCATCAAGACAGCACTAGTACCACACTATATGTGTGTGTGTGTGTGTGTGTGTGTGTGTGTGTGTGTGTGTGTGTGTGTGTGTGTGTGTGTGTGTGTGTGTGTGTGTGTGTGTGTGTGTGTGTGTGTGTGTGTTTCGGGGGGGTGAGAGGATTGTAGAAAGCAATACTTTAAATGCCTTGTTAATGTGGTTAATACTGTAACATGCAGACCATATGAATTAACTGGACATTTTTATATAAACTTAAATTTTTTTATTTTGGGGGGGGGGGGGGAGGCATTAAAATTTTCCCAATTCCAAAATGTGGAATAGATAAGATGTATATCTGTTTTGGAAATTTGCGTTTGGCCAGTGTGCCGCTGAGGCACAGTCTCCAGTTAGAGACTGTTGTGAATAATATCCAGTTAGGTTTGGCACACAGCGCTTTGTTGTGATGTGGATGTTAGCATAAGTGGGCTGAGGAAAATGGTGTTTTCCCATTTTTTTCCAAAATCTGTTGGCGGAAGTGTGCGGTAGAGATAATTTTGTTTCTATTGGGTTCCACTTGTTTCCGTTCCTTCTAACCTGAAGGAGGCTGTTTGACTGAACCTCTTCATCCTCTTGTCATGATGTAATATGAAAGGTTTCTGTTATCTCCGATTGCAACCAAAGCCCCCGAATGCCCCATTGTTCACACAAAGTTATGACAAGTATTCAGCCTTAGCCAGTAAAAGAAATGTCTTTGTGCTCGCTCAACCCCTGACATTACCCGTGGAAGACACCGCCTCCTCGTTCACACTCTCTTCCTTCTTCCTCCTTTCAATCGCATAATTTTCCTTCGCACATGAGCTCATTTGTTAATTTACCTCTCGACTTGGCCTCCATCCATCCTCAACCTCCCCAAAAGTTCCCGTTGGTGTTCTGCCAGGTCTTTTACACAAGTCTCAGGGTTTGGTACTGGAGGATCAGTTGGGATTTTACATGAGCGGCAGGCTTACTACTGATGCTGGAGTTTGATAAACAAGAGAGGACAGGATTCGTGGCGCCTCGCTAACCTGGCTGCTGCTGAGGCAGAGAGGACGCCAGCGAGAAAACATTTGTCAGTTGTTGTGATCATAGCGACGCACATTAGCGTAGCAAAAATAACAATGGGCTTGTGATCCTTCTGCTCCGGCGAGGAAAATGCTCAAGCATCAAGTAGCGAGTGTGATCACACCAGGATAACGTTGACTTTAAGTCCATACACGGCCCTTGTGTTTACTTACAGTATCAGTTAACATTATGAAAATAACTTGGAAAGGCCGGTGTGTGTTATGAAACTGGTTTGTGTTCGGTCCATCTGATAATGAGAACAATTACAGACAGATAACGTATGCTTATGTAAAACAACTGGAGCAATACTAACTCCATTCATGCCCATGTTAACTGGCAGCGTCAGTTCATTCATATAATATAGAAACAAGAAAATTAAATACATAAAATCAAAATAATTAGACGTGATGACAAAAATGCCTTTTTGGTGAGATATAAAACATAATAATCCTTTTGTATTGAATTGATGACAAAAAAAATGTAGATTACTTCAATGTTATTACAGTGCTTACAGTAGAAATGAACTCCTTGGCTCGGTTACAGCAGACATGCAGCTTGACAGTTAAAGGTGACGGCTGACGCATCACCGCCCATCTGTCTGCTACATCAAGCAACGTACAACAACAGTCCTAATTTGCACTGGCGTCGTCTTTGACCCCTCACCTACATGAAGGAACCTCAGGGCTCCGCTCTTGTCTTTCAACTCTGAGAGCGGACCCGGGCCCTCGAGCTGCTAGTCTCCAGGTCAATATGGATAAAAGCTCGCCGCTATAGGAAAAGGAAGCAGCACATGTTGAGTTTGTTTTACATGGGGCTTAATGGATTCCCGCCTATGCATGCATGTGTGAACGTCCGTTTCCCTACGTGTGACCACGCACGCGTATTGCGCCTGGGGACAGGATGGGCACCCACACATATGCCCGCGACGCCCGAGGGGGCCTCGGAGGCGCAAAGCGGGGGCAGACGGTTGCCGAGGCGGGCACGGCGGGGCACAATGGAAGGATGTGGTGTATTGTTTTAACCAATGTGGAGCGAGGGCTGCCAGGAGCCAGCGTCGTGGTTTGACACATGTGACAAGGTCGATGACTGACGGTGGTAAGAGCTGAGCCAGCGCGCGTGGAAATAGACCCTTGCCTTGAACTTGAACTGCAGCCGATGTTATCTGGGACATAATAAGGTCGGGAAGGTTATGAAAATGAGTAATAACTGAGCAGGTGCTGCCAAAAATATGTTTCAGCGAGGTACTTTTTTTTTGTTTTTTATCCATTTTTGTAACAACTCCAAATTTGGCACATTTGGACTGTATAATTTGATAGGGCGACATCAATGGGAATGTAAATTGGAGTGGGTTAGAATGTGGAATGCGCCACAGCCAATCAGGCGCCTCAATCTCAGGCTGACAGCCAATCAGGTCATGGCACTTCAGGTCCCCGAGAGACCACTGAACTCCACGCAGAGGACATTTTCTGACGAGATCGTGAACTTTTCACTCCAGGAGATCTCTGCTTCCTTTTCTTCATCCGAGAATTTCTTTTTTTTTTTTTCTGTCTTAGAGAAGTATGTCTCTCTGCTAATTCTTTGCCTCATGCCAAAGAAATGTTTCCTCTCTCACTGCCCCTGATCCCTCTCTCTCTCTCTCTCTCTCTCTCTCTCTCTCTCTCATTCTGTCTCTCTGTCTCCCCCTGCAAACCCCCTGTCTCACTCAAGTGATGGGAAAGGAGCCTGAGCAGGAATTTTTGTGTCCGTGAGTGCTGTTTGGTTAGACAGAGTCATATAACACGTCTATGGCGCGTTCACATGTGCCTGAGAGTTGGGGCAGCGACGGCTATTTATATTAAAGAGCCCTGAGCGCGCAGCACTGGGGCTCCCAGCCCTCCACGGTTACATTAAGTGAAACAGAATGAGCCTCAGCCTCACCACTCAAGACTCCCTGTCTCTGTCTTCTACTCTGTCCCAACACTTTGTCCCTTTCTCTCACGCCGTTTCCACGCTCAGTCTTCATCCTGCTCTCCACACAATGTCAATTTACGCGTTCTCGTTCTCTCAATGGCGCTCATTCTTTGGCGGATGCGAGCAATGTCATCACCCTCAACACCCAGGCAGCCCAGCGGCATCGGGCCGCTACGCAAACTTGTAAGTCCATGCGGAGTGAGCTTTCAAAACAACGGATGTGTTTTTTCGGCACCGGCACATCTGTCATTGGTCAAAGTGGCGGCCTTTCTCAGGCTCACTGCCACCCTGTAGTTTGCACGCAGTACTGCAACATCTGGCAGAAATGGAGGCGTACCTCACCTCTACCTTTACCTCTCCACCTCTGCTGTCCAGCTGTTTTGGTGAAAAGTCAGTAGACATGTGCCTCCTGCGTTCACTTTCTAACTCACGTACACACTCCTGAAACACACACATATGAAGAAGTTGTTCTAAAATGTTTAGGGTAGAATTAGATGGCTTCCTGTAAAATTCAGAATAGAAACAAATCCTCCTCCATACATTGAAAACCATGTTGGATGTTGTACAGATTCTAAAGCCCCCTGAGGCAAATTTGTGATTTTGGGCGATATGAATAAAATTGAAATAGATGAGAAAGTTGATATTGAATGTGATGTGAAATTTTATACATCTTTTCCTGCCGTTGTTGAATCAGAAATAAAAAAAAAAGAAATATTGTAGCTGTTGGCACCTGTGGCTCTATGATACCTCGTATTTGTGCGCAGAGCAGACAAAACTCCACTATGTTTGAGTGTTGATGTAGCAGCTACAGTGTTAGCATAGCACCGATTCAGCCGAGCTCCATTCAGAAATCCAGAATTTTAAAAGTGGTTTGCCTGACAGAGCGTGAATTCAGTTTTTTTTTTTTTTTACAAATCTGCATAAATTATTTCTGGAAGTATTCTTTTTTATTTATTGCAATTCAATCACAGCAAAATCTTGCTAGATACAGGTAAAGCAGCTTGGTTGCTAAGCTAAGCTACTGGTGGTAGCTTCACATTTAGAGAGTGGTACACATCATCTTACTCTTAGCGAGAAAGCCCATAACTATTCCTGCTGCGTGTGATGGGCCCTCTACATCTTTTTCATAGTTTGCCTTTTGATAATGTCGTTTCTGCATGTTTACACCTCCACTGATTCCCATGATCTGGAGAATTAGACAGGTATTGGCTTTGGCTGCTGTTGAAGAAGGGTCAGTTCAGCTGCAGCCAGTCTCACACACACACACACACACACACACACACACACGCACGAGTGTAACGAGTTACCATGACTAATACTGTACCTCTTGGCAGGCACAGGCTGGGTTCAAAGGGCAGCTCTGTGTCAATAAACGGGACCACGTGATTGGCTCCACAGTGACTCAAAGCATTACTGGAGCCTTCTTTGATTGGTTTAAATTCAGGCTACCACCTAAAATGATCTTTTAGCGAGTGACATTTTACAAAAACATTTGTTTTGCTTCAGTCTGGGACACAAAAATATAACACAAATGCCATTAACGGTAATTTCCCTGAGTGATTGGGGTGTATGTCACCTCGCACAGAGACACACACGTATGACTGGCGAAGGGAAATCAACTTAAGCGGCATCTGAAGCGGTTAATAACAATCTTCTAGTGTTTCAGAAACACCCGATTGATAGAGCTCTTAATATTTTCCAGTGTTATTTGGATTTGTCCCCCGATGTGAGTTGAAGCCTGACTCTGACCCTCCTGAGATCAGTTCCTTTCCTTTTTAACCTGTCGGTGGCTCTACCTCCAGCCTGCTCCAAAGGACAGGTATAGTGTTTCTCCCTGAGCTTTACACTCTGCTTGACCCCGGCACATAGAAAACATGTTAGATAATGGGCCCGGGCTGGCCGGTGGGGGCCAAGACACAGCGTTTGATCAGGAAGTCCTGCATGTGGCTGTACTGGATGGAAATCTGATTAGTAACCTTGGTGACAAAGCGATGGGATCCACAAGGTTTTGCTTCAATCAGATGTGACAGGCCGGGTTTTTGTCCGGCACAGCGGGATCACACGGCCTATAGGAGTGAGTTACAGCATTAGATAAAGTGCCTAATTGAATGCATCGGCCGAGAGAGGCAGATGAGCCTCAGATTGTGCACTGATAACCTGCTCCATCTACCTGATTTAACTGTTCCCAGCGTCCCACACGTCACGTAATGCCTCCTTTCTATAAAAGCACTGAATCGCTGGCTGTCTGCGACTCCAAATATCAGACCATTTCGCAAAAATTCTCGACGCTTGTGCTTTTACATTCAGGATGTAAAAGCAGCGCGGGCCAAGGCAATGCAGTGGCCAGGAAAATCAGCAAACCTGAAGGGTGAAAGTAGATTCCAGTAGTCAGGAATTTCTAAGCATAACAAACATGTCAGATGTATTTAGCAGGCGACGGCAGGTCGCTAGCTGAAGCTACGAGGTGTATATTGTTTCTGATTAAGCTTTTCTATGCTCATGTTGCTGCACTTTGTAACAATTTACTTAAAAGTCATTAGAGCTTCAAACATTTTGCTTTGCCATCTCCATAAAAAATAAATCCGTGTGGCGGAAGGATGTGAAGCTGAGTGCTGATTAGCAGCAACGTTCGCTGATCCATCCTCTACATTATACATTGTGTTGTATGTATTTGTGTTCTGATGACCTTTGCCAAAATGATCTCTCAGTAAGATGTCCTATTCCTTTTTGTATCTATACATTGGTCAAGCACAGATTGATATCACCGTTTCCTAAGACTAGGACACTCAAAATAAATCATCTCCTGGAGTTCTCAATCCCCCCCCCACCTCAGGTCATGGATATTGATATCAAACGGGAACATTTCACACCGAAACACCTCATCCGCTCTCTTCCTCGCCGCGCCCCCGGAGGGACATCGAACGAAACGGATGAATCGGGTGACCGTAAAAAGGCAACGCACCGATAATTTCCCAGACATCTGTGAAAAATGTAACCTTTCCGTCGCTCTCATGATGTCAGCGGGGCTGTTGTGTTCAGCAGGGGGATTGGGCTGAAAACGCTTGTGACGGAGCCAAGGTAAACCGTTCCAAATGGAGCGCGCGGCGCGGGAAAAGGGACACCATCGCAACAAAAGGAGTTAGATATGGATCGTTGGGTCTGCAGCACCGGCCCCAGCTTGAGCCAATTATTGGTGTCATCTTGATCCAATTTAATCAATCTGAGGGGGGACTGAGGGAGGGCAGGAGAGGAGAAGGGGGGCGGGGTGGGTGCAAACGTTGGTCAAATATCCTGAGCTGACTGAGGCGATGTTGCCCCCCCTCCCCCCACTAAAACCCCTCTTCCTACCTCCACATCATCACACATAGTTCTCCCCGAATCACTGAACTTGTGACCAATATTTCATCGATTCCATGTAGCTTTCTTCAATTTGACCTCAGTCTGCAATCACCTCTCAAGCATCCCCTTTCAGTGCCAGAGTGGATTACCAGGAAATTGATATCAACGTAGCGTATGCGGGGGATTTCATAATATTAAAATTTTAGGTAAAATATGTCCTCGCCAAGTTTTTTTCTCTGTGTGTCATTAACATCTACTTACACCATTGCTTCCTCTGAAAAATGTAATAGGAGATACGGTTAAGCGCCTCGTGGCCTTAAGGCATTGGATCCCTCTGCTTAGCACGGCTAAGTGTTCCAGTTTTCCTGTTTTCTAAGGTGGTCCAGCTACACTGTTGTTTCAACATCCCCCCCCCCCCCCCCCCCCCCTGTTCCTTTTATTTGTCACGAGTAAAGCACGACTGCTGAGCACATTCGCTCTTTTGCAGAAACACTTGTCCATATTCTCACTGTTATAGACTTTCACACCTTGAAGCTGCCCAGTATAAACAAATACTACCCGTGTTTTGACCGGGGGAGCCGAGGTCTAAATATAGCTCCTCAACCATAGTTCCTGGTGCCAAAACAGTCCCTGGTCCGAAGGTAGTACTACTTTCCAAAGGTTTGAGAACTATCAGGGCAGATTGTTTTAGTGCTTAATGTTGCTCTTCTGTCAAAGAGACTTTATACGTTCATTCACACAGTAAGCAAGCTGTGGTAGCCACAAACCAAAGATATTTCCGCTTATGGATAACTCTGAGGGCAAGTTAGAGCTACGAAGAGGAGCGAACACGAGAGGGAGGCAGCAGTGGTTCGCTTGCAAACAAACAAGCACGCTGAATGCACTTCCTTCCCTGTAAAAATGTACATGTATGTTTACTTGTTGGAAAAGTAGTGGATAAAAGACGTCCCATTGTTGGTCTTTGTGCAAGTCAATTATTTGCTTTGTTTCATTTGAATATTTTCTTGTTTCTGTTCTCCTCTGTGACAGTAAACTGAATCTATTTGAGTTGTCGACAAGCCGAGATGTTTGAGGATGTCAACGTTGCCAAATTACGGCGCTTTACGATAGTTGCATCATTGCTTTAGAAGTGGCGGCAATAAGAGATACGTTCACCTGCAAGGAGATCAGAAACACTTCAATGTGATCCAACGTATGGCCAGTGTTTCCCCCATATCCGTGCACTGCTGCTCAAAGTTCACACAATCATGAATATGCTCTGCTCTCGTGTCGGTACCGTAAACAAACCGGCTCCAATGTTTTTTAACTGGATTGGAAACAGAGAATATTCGGTTAAAACAGATTGGTGATGTTGTTTTGCACTCATTGTTCTCCATAAAGTAAGCTGAAAGCGATGTATAGTAGCCACCAGTGCATATTATCTGAACTCTGCACACAAAGTATCGATTTCAAGGATTTAATATCAGAATCGGTTTCTTTTCCTCACTCTGCACCTGCGGTTTCCTCTTGTATGAGAACAACACATCAAGCGCCACCGTCATCTTTTAATCTGGCCGTCTAATTTGGCTTTGTCCAACTATTTGGTCAAAAAGAAGCTATGGTCTGAAGCGTTGGCCACTGCAGCAAGGACTAAATGCCTTGCTCAAGAGCATCCCATGCAGTTTACTTGCAAAGATATGAGTGTATAATCAACAGGACCGATACACACTCACACATGTGCTGAGTTGCAGTGCGTAACAACTCTGCTGAAATCAGTGTTTCAATCTCCAGAAGTCTGTTGCAATAATTAAGGCTTGAGTAAAACAATACACAGGACTGGCTATTGTTTTACATCTAAAGCCGGGTCACGTTCCCAATTACTCTAAAATGTTGTGATGACATGCTCTCTGTTTTCACTGATAATATTGATATTATTCTAGGTAAGGCGTCTCAGCATGGGAAGTGAATGAAATAGTCACTCTTTACAGGAGTTCAGATTTGAGTTTTGACACAACTAAACCAAAACCTACAAAGAAACCTGTTTTCATTTATTTAGTCTCTCTAATATTTCTTTCTTAATATTAATACTTTTACTTTTTTTTAAGTTTTTAATACTTTTGTTTAGTTTTTAATTCTTTCTCCACTATTACGTGTTTCATTAAAGCTTCATAAATCTACACGTTGTCTGTGTATTCCTATGACTGGTGGTCTGCAGTGATTAACTCCACGTCCCATCAGCCCTGTGATGTTGTGGCAACCCTGGGAGCTGACTTGTGCATCCACAGGATGGTAGCCAATTATTTGGAGCCCGCACCGGTTTTCCAAATTAAAAATGGCCTCCTTCCACTGTTGACCTTGGATCGGCTTTCCATTTCTTATTATTATTAGGTTATTAACACAAACCCCTGAAAGTATCTTTTTAAAGTCTAAAACAAATTTGATTAGGTCTCTTTACTCGCACCGGTGCAGACATATCACTGTCTAACTCCTGTCTGCTCCCTATTACCTTCGACACTGAAGTCAGCGAGAGTCCGGACCTGAAAGTCTATATCCCCCTGCACACTGGACGAGGCAGGGGGGGTGCCGGGTTTGCAGCACATTACCGCTTTATTGAATTAATTACGATAAGGATCATAACTTTAAACGCGGGGTGAGGTGCGGGGCGTTTTTTTCTTTTTCTCTGCGCAGATCGCTCGGAGCAATTTCTCCCCTGAACGACGGTGGAGGAGTTATTGGATCTGTCAGGCCTGAACTCTGTGGCATCGTAACGAGCTCCATAAGGTAAGCTGAGGTTGGGCACAGTTCGCCGCACTGATCCCTATATGCCTGCAACACGGGGAAATTTGTACTACATACTGAACAAATAACAAGAGAAGAGAGGGAGAGAGAGAGAGAGGTGCGGGTGAAGCTTTGTTTTGATGGCGCCTCAGTCCGAAGACCCAGAGGGTCATGCAGGGTTATCCTGAGGTCTCGCGCCATATACAGTTCCACTAGATCCAATGAAGTGTGTCATTATATTATGATGCTGCTTGGATGTTGCAAACACACTCTTTTTTCCCCCTCCTGCTTACTGAGCTCTCGCTGCTGTGTGTTTGGGGTTTACGCAAGAGTTTCTTTTATTCTTCCGTGGGGTCCAAGCCTCCCTCGAAAACCAGAAAGTGGTCAATTACGGTGAAGTTTGGCGAGACCACACCAGTCAGGGAGCTATTTTTAGGACCCGTGGCTGAATTTAGGTTAGAATAAAGTGAAAGAAATTGGGTTAGTGCTGGCATGCTGTCATGACGGATCTAGGGGTGAAAGAGAGTATCCTCATATGTTATATGTCATGTGTGTGTGTAGAAACCTCAAGCTCCTATCCGGTGCACTTCAAAGAATTTCTGGGCCTTCCTTATTTGCACCATGCTTACCCGCCAGCACTGAATGTGGTATCGGACGTTTAGTGAGAAACATTTGTGGGAGGGATTAACAAAAAGCTTTAATGTGGCAAAGAAGGAAGTAAATCGCCATGGGTTAGTCGACATCGGATTAGCCGCCACATCGATCAATAAGCCTGGGGGGCGACGGGCTGCTGATAACGCTTTCATTGCTTTGAGCGAAGCGCCAACGTTTCAGCTCTTCAGATGTGTGAGGTGTGTTTTTGAAGTGTTCACTTCCATGTCTGCACAGCCTTGTGTCTGCATGGGAGCGCATGTATGGCCAAGAGCTAAATATGTGCAGATGTATCATAATATTTTCACTGTTACAAAAAAAAAAAGGACAATAACCTGCAGCTGAATCAGCGTGCTGCCCCGCCACGAGAGTGCCTTTCATACTTTCTTTTCTCTTCATGGAACTGTCATGGCCTGCGTGTATATACAGTGACATACACTCAGAACCACCCTCTCTGCAAACCTCTGCTTCCATAAATATTTGGCTCGCATACACAAGCACACCTATCCGTGTGCAGAAAACAAACCCACTTGATTTGACACTTCACGGTTGGACAACGTGCAGCCCTGTTCTCATTCTCTGATGAAGGGAGCGACGAGTGTGGGGGTATTTGGGGCAAACAGTGGGGAGATGAGATGTAATCACAGGCTTGTACAGCTGGGTCTTGTTTGGCTGGTCAACACTGTCAAAGGGGGAGGAAAACTAATTCCCAATCAAAATAATTCAGCATCAAAGAGCCCCCAATAAAGGCTGAGAGTAAAGTGCTGCTAGTTCGTGTAGAGCTTGGGTGATCTTCTATTTGACTAAATACTGAGCTGAATTAATTGACTCTTGTGTGGTCGTGAATTTCCAAGATCGCATCTAAGATGCAAGATTCAATTATTCATTGGCATATCATCGCAGGCTATTTAGGGATTGTTTTTAATGTGCCCAACAACAAAATCCTAGCACACACAACAAAAGCACACTACCACAATTACAATCCTGTAACAATGCAATAAATACAATAGTGCTACTATATAGCTTTATGCATTTAACATGACAAGCTGTTGTTGGGAACCCTTTGCTGAGAGATCAGCCACAAAGAGAAACAAACAACCACAAAGAGACACAAAAATACTAAAAAGAGATGCAAACAACCACAAAGAGACAAAAAACTACAAAGAGACACAAACAACCACAAAGAGACAAAAAACTACAAAGAGACAAAAAAACACAAAGAGACACAAACAACCACAAACAGACACAAACGACCACAAAGAGACACAAACAACCACAAAGAGACAAAAAACTACAAAGAGACACAAACAACCACAAAGAGACAAAAAAACACAAAGAGACAAAAAAACACAAAGAGACACAAACAACCACAAAGAGACACAAACGACCACAAAGAGACACAAACAACCACAAAGAGACAAAAAACTACAAAGAGACACAAACGACCACAAAGAGACACAAACAACCACAAAGAGACACAAACAACTACAAAGAGGCACAAACAACCACAAAGAGACACAAACAACTACAAAGAGGCACAAACAACCACAAAGAGACACAAACAACTACAAAGAGACAAAAAACTACAAAGAGACACAAACAACCACAAAGAGACAAAAAACTACAAAGAGACACAAACAACCACAAAGAGACAAAAAACACAAAGAGACAAAAAAACACAAAGAGACACAAACGACCACAAAGAGACAAAAAACTACAAAGAGACACAAACAACCACAAAGAGACACAAACAACCACAAAGAGACACAAACGACCACAAAGAGACACAAACAACCACAAAGAGACACAAACGACCACAAAGAGACACAAACAACTACAAAGAGACACAAACGATCACAAAGAGACACAAACAACTACAAAGAGACACAAACAACCACAAAGAGACACAAACAACTACAAAGAGACACAAACGATCACAAAGAGACACAAACAACCACAAAGAGACAAAAAACTACAAAGAGACACAAACAACCACAAAGAGACACAGACAACTAAAACGTGATGCAAACAAGAGAGACACAAATGACTTAAGCACTTTAACTTAAACATTCATCATTCCATCTGTTTTACATCTCTTTGTCACTATCTTACAAGAACGTTTTAGAAAAAATAGAAAAAAATATAGAAGTCTGAAATGTATGAGATGATACAAGGAAGAAACCCTGCATAGAGAGAGAGAGAGAGAGAGAGAGAGAGAGAGAGAGAGAGAGAGAGAGAGAGAGAGAGAGAGAGAGAGAGAGAGAGAGAGAGAGAGAGAGAGAGAGAGAGAGTGAAAGCACTCTTTAGACCTTCACTGTCTCTCTTCCATCCGGCTTTATCTGTGAGTTCAGTGCACGACGTGTTCGGCGAGGTCACACCACGCCCACTGAAGGAACCTGTCAAAGCAGGTCCACACATTTTTGCATAGACAATGTTCAAGTAGTTCACATAATTACTTATATATTATATATTCTATTTGCGTCATCTCTTTATTGACTTTTCTGATGTGTATATTAACAGGTGGTTGCATAACAGTTGACTTGAATATGCCAGCATGTTGAAGTATTGTTTCTCTTCCCTGTACAATCTTTAATAGTTTCCATGGACACGTTGTTCTATCTGTCATGCAAACGTTGTACATTCTACCACGATAGGTGCTAAAATGCAGTTAACAATGTCATCGTGTTCCCAGATGTCACAAATAACTTTGGTGCAAAAAACTTGCTGTCGTATTTTTCTTATCCATATTTAGGAAGAGCGGTATATGGAATATATTTTCACACTTGCTCTTTCTTCATTTTGTGCAGCCCTGGTACACATGCATATAAATAGAAACTACCCTCCCTCCATCCCTTCCTCCTCTCCCTCTTTTTTTATTCTATTAGCTGAATAAATATGCTGCTGGATCGTGGACTCCTTTTGGATTGACATGCCTCTCTGAACTCCACAGAAAAGCCTCTTTCTTTCACACTCTGGACCTTATTGGCGGAGCTATCGCTCCATCTTTGGCCCGGCTGAAACCTCTCCATACTTCTGGCCGGCTCTCTATCTCCACATCTCTGTCTCTTTGCCTCTCTTTCTCCCCCGTCTGCGTGTTTCTGTCCTCATCTTTCCCCCACTCACATATTTTTTTTTCAACACCTCGTTTTATCATCTTTTTCCTGCATTTCTCTCATTGGCCAACGCATATATTTACAGACTGATTTAGACGCTGCGCTGTAGGCCTGTGGGAGTGACATGTTTTCTCCAGCTGATCTCTTTTTCAGTGTGTGCTCGCCTGCCTTTGTGTCATTTTTCACCGCCTTCCACAGCAGCGCTATTTATGTTTTGCTCACTTGTCACCTCATTATTTGTTGTGCCACGCTACAGTAAATGTTTCTGATAGAGATAGGAGCCACTGGGCTCCTTTATTTTGTTTTGTGTTTATTTTGTTATCCTCCCATCACTTTCGTTCTCTTCATCTCTGGGAGGCGAACAGGGCCGGAGTCTTTATCTGGTAGCCAAGTTTACACACTGGAAGGGGAGCGAGGGCTTCAAACAAACAGCTTCGCTACTCTTAACGTAAACACCAGCACTTTAACTAGACCAAATATTTACCTTTCGCCCCCGTTCATCCCTCTGTTCGGCTTCTCTTTCACCTCGCGGTGCCACACGCCTGCAGATGGATATCACACGCTCAATAATTTGGCTCGAATATGAGGAGCCCCCAGTGGTTTGGATTGTGCTGAAGTGAAACATTATTTATTTATATACATTTTTTGCTACAAACAGGCTTGAGAGTATATGAAAACTGATTGGCAGGTTCACACGCCTATATAAACCAGCACTAAACACTTAAGTTTGTTTACATATCATTGTCAAAATAATGAATCAAGTACTCTCCCTCACCCACACACACACACACACACACTTACAACTTGCACACACACTTTCATAATTCTCTAGGTTTGCACTTTTCATATTTATAGTTACAACAATAATAAAACACAACCAGCTTTCTTACTCTCTCGTTTTCTCTCTCTCTCACACAAACACACACACACACACACACACACACACACACACACACACACACACACACACACACAAACACACACACACACACACACACACACACATACACACACACACACACACACACACACATACACACAAACACAAGCACAAAGCCTGCTCTTTAGGAGGAGTTGGAACGAGGAAGGATACGCTTCGGGCTTAAATGCCTAAATGCACAGATTCACACACAAACCCAGTTTTTGCAGATAAGCTGCCTATACGTCGGAGCTACTTATAGCACTTCTACATGCGCGTGTGTGTTTGTGTGTCCAGCTCTCTCTCAATGCTCATTGTGTTTGCGTGTTTGTTCAGGGGCACGGCTTTTGTGTCGGTGCTGTCAGACGCCTCATCACTCTCTTCCTGTAGCTGTGTGTGTGTCGCTGTAGGCCTGACAAGTACATCTTGATGACAATACTTTGGACGTTTTTACTTGAGCAATATCTTGAATGTAGCATCTTACTTGTAACAGGGTATTTTACACTGTATTACTTCTTTATTCACCACTGTATGTTAACATTAGTATACTGAAATATTTAAAGGGTTTTCTTTCAGATACACACACGTAGTGTAGTTGTTTACCTCTCCGTCGCATCGTATGCAACTCTGTGAGATTTGTAAAATCAAATCAAATGGCACCAACAATCATGGTGATGGGAAATATAGCCTACTATCACATCACATAGGTTCACTTCTCCTCCACTCCTGCTGCTGCGAGTCAGCTAACGGTTAGAGACCTGCCGACTTGAGGACTGGCAGATTGGTGAAGTTCAACCATGCTTGTTGTTTATAGAAAGAAAGACATCAGGTTTATCAGTTAATACATCCCACTACAGCTGCAATGGCATTCTGGCCTTGAAGTGCTCACAATCTCAGTAAAAAAAGGCAACATTACATAACTTAATTCAGCCGTCATCTAGTGTTGAAACTGGGACGCACACTGTACATACAAGGCAAATTATTAGAAATATGCTCAAGCCACAAATGCTGCCATAATTGGCCACACAGTATTTTCATATGTGTGTGTGTGTGTGTGTTGCATGTGTGACGTGTGCGTATGCTGCAGCAGGTGTCAGCAGTGACGGGGGGGGGGGGGGGATGTCTGCGTGAGACTTTGGCTCCGAGCTAAGTGTGAAGTGACGCTCGGTACTAACACTCTCAACCTAATTGCTGTTGCTCGCAGCTGTTCTTCAACAAGACGCACACATGCATAATACACATACTAACCCCGGTGTGTGTGTGCTCATGAAAATGGTGCAAACTATAAGCAAAGAATGCCACAGAAGAGGGGGAGTGTTTTGTGGTGTTTAGGGCCGTGGCTCAGACCAGAGGGTTAATGTTTAATGTTGTTTTACATGGGGATGGGGTGCTCTGGTGCGTATCACACGGAAGAAATGGTATCGTTTTCCTTCAATTTAACCAGGTAAAAAAATAAAAGACGAAAAAGATGAATGATTATACAAGGACACAATACCACGTGAAGACAAGGCAATAAAACACAAATAGACACAATGTAGTTAAGACTATTAAAGGTTGAGTCAGTGATTCTATTCAGAAACATTTTATGTTATATTTTTTGACATCCTCGCAACATGCTGAAGCAATAAATAAATTGAATGCTCTGATAAAAAATAAATACCCTGTTCAATTAAAAAAGTCGAGCCTGAGAAAATAACTGGACGGCCTGCCTGTCTTTCATTGTTTACTTCCTGATTGCGCTCACTTTGCCGATCTCGAGCACTCGTTTGGCGTTCTGGGGGAGCGGCTTTGAACGGAGGTCTGAACGAAGGGGGACCTGTCCGGTTCAGCGATGCGTTAAAAGTCTTAGTTTTTCCATATGACCGACTCTGCCTTTAACAATATAAATAAAGAAATTATGTAAGAACCATACATTGTGGGAACGTCGGCCATGTTGGTTATCGGGGTTGCATTAAACACCAGTTTATCATCCAGTTAGACGATCATATCCTTCAGGTAGTCAGATTTTGTTTTACTCTAACAGATGCTCGGACCAAGTGGTAGTATGGAAGGGGGCTCAAGTATGAACAACGCCCGAGTGGCCTAACACACATTTTGCATGAACTCACCCCGAGAGACTTGGAAGCACGCTAGACATGTTGCTGCTCTGTTTTCTACCAGTGTGCTTCATTTCTGCTTGGAGAGATAAAGTGCCAGGCTTTGGGCATTTTTTCCTGCCATGACTCCCCACCACCTCCCTCCTCCCACCCTGTCCTGGTATTTGGGAGCCTCTCACGAATACCAGCATGGACGAGCGTGTCCTACCACTGAACCCCATCCCACCTCCCTGGTGACACACACACACACACACACAGACACACCCTTATCGCCACCATCGCGCTGCACTGTACTGTGCTTCCTGCATTGCTCGCATACATATACGTACTGGGTGCTTGCAGACAGCGGGCACGCACTCTCGCACTTTCACACAGGCCGCATCATCACAGCACCAACCTTATCTCTTTTGCTGAGATTCAATCACACATAACTTAATGTTGTGCACGGACACACACACACACACACACACACACTCTCTCTCTCTCATACCGAGGCATACGCTCACTTGTTCTGCAGTGTGTGTGGTGGTGCTGTTGCGTGTGTCCTGTCTGAGATGTGGAGGAGATGCCTATCTGGACCCAACAGGACGAACAAGACGGGTTGAGCAGACAGCAGATGGGAAGAGACAGAGAGACAGAAAGAAGATGGACTGTGACTCAGAGACGCAGACGGGACGAGGCGTTTTTATCCTCTGCCTCCAAAATACCTGCTTATCATGTTGATGTGATCACACAGTCACCCACACACAACCATAGACACACAAAGTGCTTCTAATTATACAGTTACAGCTGATTTGAGCGGGCTGGAAACTCCAGTGTTGGAGAATGAACCCAAACAAAAACTGCAGTTCGTCAGGAAATCCCTATATTCACTTCATGTCAGTAAAAATCAAACTAAAACCAGGCGATGATTAGCATAACTTAGTATGAAGATGAAATGGGGGAGCAGCTAGCCTGGCTAACAAGTGACATAAATGGGGTCAAATAGTGAGCTGCAGGTGCTGGTGTGGTCATTTTGTTTTGCCTTTGGACAGAGGCGGGCTGGCGGTGTCCCCTACTTCCAGTCTTTATGCTGAGCTAAGCCTGGCTCTATCCAAAAGAAAACC
The DNA here is from genome assembly GCF_963514095.1 of Eutrigla gurnardus. NCBI lineage: Eukaryota > Metazoa > Chordata > Actinopteri > Perciformes > Triglidae > Eutrigla > Eutrigla gurnardus. The sequence continues at coordinate 20,848,405 of NC_139924.1, read as the reverse complement.
ACTTAACACATTATATCTTGCTTATTTAATCTGTTAAGTGTTAAAATATTAAAAGCCAAATATAGACGTGCTGTTAGGTGGATTCTTTTAAATGTCCAGAAAGAACCAGGCTGTTTCCCCCTGTTTCCACTCTTTGGGGCCGGAGCTTCATATTTACTATACAGACACGACAGTATTGATCATCTTATCTCACCCTTGGCAAGAAAGAACATAGGTGTATTCCCAAAATGTCAAACTATAATTCCTCTAATTATAATTATTCAATATTATTACCGTACTCACGATTTATTGCCTTGAATTCTCAATCTCGATTCTCGATCTCAGCTTTTGTCCGCATGCCTCCACATGGCCCTTTATCAGCAGCAAAACAACATCGAAACATCCTTTTACAAATGCTCACAACTCCTGCATGATAAGCCAAGTCTCATTTATCCAGCCATATTCAATACTTCCTAAACACATGCATTTTAGCTTAAACCTTACTATTTGCATACTTTGGAGTCTTGTGAGACGTTTAATGTGGAGGTGCTGTGCATCTAAAAATGGTGTGTCCCTTTATCAATACCTTTAAGGGATATTTGGTAGGAAATGTAAGCGTGTTTGAATGCATCATTTAGTTTATTTTCTTATTATTCACCCTATTAAAGGAGTTGTGACATTAATTTGGAGATGTTTCTTGTGACCCAAAAAGTAGAAAAACAAGCTGTGTGTTATCTCCAGAGGATCAGGCCTCCCTCGCTCTCTTTCAAACACACACACACACACACACACACACACACACACTCACACAGTACAATTAGCAGTGGCTCTGCCCACAGGCGCTGTCTTGGTAATACGTGCTTGTTGATGTTGTCCAAGTCTTGCTAATAGGAAGAATAAACACGGCCTAACCTTTTAATTGAGTGATGACATGACGATGATGGAGAGATTGTGGAGCCAAACAGGAGAGTCCTTGTGTTCCCTTCTTTAATTTCACCTCTCCATCCCTCCAGCCCGGTTCCTGTTTGTGTCCCTAAGGACAAATCAGGAGAGCGTATCGTTGTATTTTCTCCTCCTTCCTGTACAATTCATTATGTCCTCCTGTCATTGCTCAGTATGGTGGAAATACCTCACGTAACCCCAAGATGTTATTCACCGTATTTCGTGCCGTCTATCTAAACTACCCCTGCGAATCTTATGCGAGCAGTGACAGATACCCCTCCTCTCCTTCTACTTCTCCTCTTCTTCTCCTCTCTCTTTCTGTTGTGAGATCTCCTGTCAGAGCCCTGCCACTGCTAATCTCTGTGATAGATTCCTGTCCTCTACTTCCTCTGCACTAACCTTCACTCTAAACCTTTCCTCCTTTGTGGTCTTTGTAGCGCTGACCCTAGAGAAACTGATAAAACCACAACCTCATGTCCTCATCTTCAGCTGCACTGTCCGCTCAACTTCATTAATTCCTCTCGGTTTCCAGGTGATCCTACCCGCCTACCATGGTGGGCAAAAAAAAAACTTTGTGAAAGATGGTGGCTCTAAATTTACAGTGATCACAAGCAGGCAGTCGCTTCCTAGGCTCATATGTGGTGGCGAGGATGAGGGTTAAACTCTAAACCGGGGAAAACTGCTGTTGACAGTCTGGGGGTTGAGTCTGGGGCTGAACCGTGAACTTCTGTGAAGCCAGATCCACAGATGTTAGACTGCTGGAGTCCTCCCTCTCTTTTTGTTGAGCCTGTAGCCAAAACAAGTGATTAGAAGCGCAAATTGTTAGAATCTCAGTTAAAAATGTAAAGGTGTGAAGGAGTAGCCAATCAACAGGTCTTCATCACGGAGGACGCAGGGGTAACATTAATAATGACCATGTCCATTCAGGGACTCTGAGACTGTGATTCTGGTTTGCTGGCACTGAGCCATCATTAATATTATTAATTCCACCTGTCGGGCACTTAATTGACGGATTCATTGTTTTTCTTCTCATATAACAAAGAACTGTTTCTCAATCTCAACGATACAAATTAACTACCGCTTTCCATATCCATATAAACAAATTGCATAAGGGTCATTCCGTGTCATTTCATCAAATGCCTCCCACCTGACCATCTCAGAATGTCCTGAAAATTTTTTAGTACAAAGACACACTTGTTAATAGGACAAATCCAAAATATTAGGTCTCTACTGTCAACAGTTTTCTCATGAAACGTCATTGAATGAAGGGTAGTTTAGACGGTTTTTGGCATCATACTCTGAAAAGCCATTTTTAAACGACATTATCTGGAAAACTATCTCACATGTGGCCTTCAAAATTTCTACAGTGTATATCTGTTACTAATAGCCTCCACACATGGAATATCAGGGGTGTAGCTCAATGATAACCTAGTATGGTAGGTACTTAAAATGAGGCTTGTTGAAATAAAGTAGTACATTTGAAGAGTGGCTGAGCTCCCATTTTTACAGATAAAAGACTTCTATCATTTCTGCCTCTATCTCTGGTGTTAGCTTAAACATTCTACAAAATATGGTCTCTCTTAGATTATTAGTTTCACAGATATTAAGGCTCAAAAATAGAAGTTAACACATCTTTGCCCAACTTCAGAGTCATATTCCAAAAAACTGACAACACGTATCTGGTCCAAACTTACTTTATTTGAAAGATCATATTCTTGTTAAAATCAAATTAAAAAATCAGGAGGGTGTTTTGCCTCAATTTTGTCGCAGTGATTTTTTTAAAATCCTGATATTGGTGGGGTTTTTGTGGCTGGTTTTGGTACTGCATGTCCTAATAGCCTACCAGTAAACATCACAGGAGGGCAATTCAAATGTGTTTTTTACCATTTACCAAAGACTTACATGTGACTAAATGCTACTGATAAATTCATTCAAATGTAGCACAGTTGTAGAGGCAATAAGTCCTTGAATGTGAGTTAAACATGCTGAAAGCAGCTTTTAATGTCTTAAACCATGAACAAACATAGCATAATATTGAAGACTGTACATTTTGTCATACTGTAAGTATATAAATTACACAACCAAATCAAATAATAATCTCAATTTGAGCATGAGATTTTACATTACAGTACAAAAGTCTCCAAAGTTTGATATTGAATAACAGTTTGTCTCCCTCTCTTTTAGATCCAATTCCTTCGTCACATTCATTAATTTGGCAGTCACTTTACAAATTGTCTAATGTACATCTCTGCTCTGTTGTGCTCATCTTTTTTGATGGCATACATGCGCCCAGTTTCTGTAGAGGGAACGTCAAATCTTGCAATTCTATGCTGCAGTGGGACATTGCACATGTCTTCTCTTCTTGGCCAGTAGAAACTCTTGGTAGGGTCATGTGGGTGCATGAACTGAACCAGTTCATCTTCATCTGAAACATCTCTGATACTTCCTATCCACCATTTCTGATCATAACTCACATATTGTCTCATAGTGAGCATAGAGACAAACTGTTATTCAATATCAAACTTTGGAGACTTTTCTACTGTAATGTAAAATCTTTATGCTCAAATTAAGATTATTATTTGATTTGGTTGTGTAATTTATATACTTAAAGTATGACAAAATGTACATTCTTCAATATTATGCTGTGTTTGTTCATGGTTTAAGACATTAAAAGCTGCTTTCACCATGTTTAACTCACATTCAAGGACGTATTGCCTCTGTAACTACAACTGTGCTACATTTTAATGTTTTCGTAAGGCTAAATGTATCAGTAGCATTTAGTCACATGTAAGTCTTTGGTAAATGGTAAAAAACACATTTGAATTGCCCTGCTGTGATGTTTACTTGTAGGATATTGAGACATGCAGTACCAAAAACGGACACAAAAACCCCACCAATATCAGGATTTTAAAAAATCACTGTGACAAAATGAGGCAAAACACCCTCCCGATTTTTTAATATGATTTTAACAAGAATATGATCTTTCAAAAAAAGTAAGTTTGGACCTGATACTTGTTGTCAGTTTTTTGGAATATGACTCTGAAGTTGGGCAAAGATGTGTTTACTTCCATTTTTGAGCCTTAATATCTGTGAAACTAATAATCTAAGAGAGACCATATTTTGTAGAATGTTTAAGCTAACACCAGAGATAGAGGCAGAAATGATAGAAGTCTTTTATCTACAAAAATGGGAGCTCAGCCACTCTTCAAATGTACTACTTTATTTCAACAAGCCCCTTTTTAAGTACCTACCATACTAGGTTATCATTGAGCTACATCCCTGATATTCCATGTCTGGAGGCTATTAGTAACAGATATACTCTGTAACAATTTTGAAGGCTACAGGTGAGATAGTTTTCCAGATATTGCTGTTTAAAAATGGCTTTTCAGAGCATGATGCCAAAAACCGTCTAAACTACCCTTCATTCAATGATGTTTCATGAGAAAACTATTGACAGTAGAGACCTAATATTTTGGATTAGTCCTAGTAACAAGTGTGTCTTTGTACTTGAATTTTTTCAGGACATTCTGAGATGGTCAGGTGGGAAGATTTTCAGAAATTTGATGAAATGACACGGAATGACCCATAAGCTATGAGCAGTTCATGGTTATACTACTATCTATCTCTTAGGCTAACAGCAGTACAATTGTTTTCCATTGTAAATTAGGTATGACTTTTTCAGAATTTTCCAGCTCCCCATTCCCTCAAAAGTCCTTCCATCCATCGTCTACTGCTTATCCTGTATTCAGGGTCGTGGGGGGTCTGGAGCCGATCCCAGCTGACATTGGGCGAAGGCAGAGTTCACCCTGGACAGGTAACCAGTCTATCACAGGGCTGACATGTAGAGACAGACAGGTAACCAGTCTATCACAGGGCTGACATGTAGAGACAGACAGGTAACCAGTCTATCACAGGGCCGACATGTAGAGACAGACAGGTAACCAGTCTATCACAGGGCTGACATGTAGGGACAGACAGGTAACCAGTCTCACAGGGCTGACATGTAGGGACAGACAGGTAACCAGTCTATCACAGGGCTGACATGTAGAGACAGACAGGTAACCAGTCTATCACAGGGCTGACATGTAGAGACAGACAGGTAACCAGTCTATCACAGGCTGACATGTAGAGACAGACAGGTAACCAGTCTATCACAGGGCTGACATGTAGAGGCAGACAGGTAACCAGTCTATCACAGGGCCGACATGTAGAGACAGACAGGTAACCAGTCTATCACAGGTCTGACATGTAGAGACAGACAGGTAACCAGTCTATCACAGGGCCGACATGTAGAGACAGACAGGTAACCAGTCTATCACAGGGCCGACATGTAGAGACAGACAGGTAACCAGTCTATCACAGGGCCGACATGTAGAGACAGACAGGTAACCAGTCTATCACAGGGCCGACATGTAGAGACAGACAGGTAACCAGTCTATCACAGGGCCGACATGTAGAGACAGACAGGTAACCAGTCTATCACAGGGCCGACATGTAGAGACAGACAGGTAACCAGTCTATCACAGGGCCGACATGTAGAGACAGACAGGTAACCAGTCTATCACAGGGCCGACATGTAGAGACAGACAGGTAACCAGTCTATCACAGGGCCGACATGTAGAGACAGACAGGTAACCAGTCTATCACAGGGCCGACATGTAGAGACAGACAGGTAACCAGTCTATCACAGGGCCGACATGTAGAGACAGACAGGTAACCAGTCTATCACAGGGCCGACATGTAGAGACAGACAGGTAACCAGTCTATCACAGGGCCGACATGTAGAGACAGACAGGTAACCAGTCTATCACAGGGCCGACATGTAGAGACAGACAGGTAACCAGTCTATCACAGGGCCGACATGTAGAGACAGACAGGTAACCAGTCTATCACAGGGCCGACATGTAGAGACAGACAGGTAACCAGTCTATCACAGGGCCGACATGTAGAGACAGACAGGTAACCAGTCTATCACAGGGCCGACATGTAGAGACAGACAGGTAACCAGTCTATCACAGGGCCGACATGTAGAGACAGACAGGTAACCAGTCTATCACAGGACCGACATGTAGAGACAGACAGGTAACCAGTCTATCACAGGGCCGACATGTAGAGACAGACAGGTAACCAGTCTATCACAGGGCCGACATGTAGAGACAGACAGGTAACCAGTCTATCACAGGGCTGACATGTAGAGACAGACAGGTAACCAGTCTATCACAGGGCTGACATGTAGAGACAGACAGGTAACCAGTCTATCACAGGGCTGACATGTAGAGACAGACAGGTAACCAGTCTATCACAGGGCCGACATGTAGAGACAGACAGGTAACCAGTCTATCACAGGGCTGACATGTAGAGACAGACAGGTAACCAGTCTATCACAGGGCTGACATGTAGAGACAGACAACCATTCACACTCACATTCACACCTACGGATAATTTAGAGTCATCAATGAACCTATCCCCATCCTGCATGTCTTTGGATTGTGGGAGGAAGCCGGAGAACGCGGAGAGAGAACCCACCCTCACACGGGGAGAACCTGAGCCAGAATCAAACCCGAGACCCTCTCACTGTGACAACATGCAACGATTTTGGATGGGGAAAAAACGGACTCAGTGTGCAAAGGCCTTCCTGCAGTCAGCACTGTATTTGCATTCGGAACATTAAAAGCAGAGCTATCATTATGGCAGATTCCTAGTCCCACCTGTGTTGAGGTAAAGCACATTTCATCTTAAATACTGTGAGATTGTCAAGTTTGTTTATAATGTAAGCAGGTTATATGCTATGGGAGTTAAAAATGAAAAACTAAAAGATATCAGTATGAAACTTCGGAACTGAAACTGTAATTTTTTTTATATGCAAATGATTGCATTATCTAATGTTTAATGAAGCTAAGTTAAGGGAAAATCTACAGATGCAAGTTTCGTAAAAAACTAGTCTGAAAGAAGACAGTTAATGGAAGCAAAATGGTCCATGAAAATCAATGTTTTTCCTGTAGTGTAGCGCTTTTTTTTTTTTACATAAGTAAACATTTAGCATTATTTATAGACTATGTCTCCATCTTCTGTATGTATTTATTGAGCCAGGATGTGAGATCAGAGTCCTGACAAAAACATCTGGGTGATCGTGTGGGTGAACCAGGGGTAGGTAGTTTAGTAAAAATCTCAGAGAGCTTTTTATTGTGAGATCCAGCTGCACAAGATTATTTACTGGTGGACTTTTTCAAATCTGTCCATATGCTATTTTTGGGATGGAAGGAAAGCGACCATGCAATGATTTCACCATGTTGTTGCAAGTGTTACGGTGCAATGGCAGGACACAGTGACATTGCAGTGTTTGTCCTGCTGGACAACTCATAATGCCATTGTTTTTAAGTGTTAAAACCCTGACCAGGGAGTATCCAGGGTCAACAGAGAACTTAAATTAAAGCATATTGGTGCTTTCTAGCAAGTTCACATGCATGACTGCTTCCAAGCTGTCGCTTTTTTAAAGACGGTAATTCCCACAGGATGTGACCGCAGTGAAAAGACAGGACAGATTCTCCTCTTCAGAGCTCAGCTAGTACTTTTATCTCTCCCCTGCCTCTTTTCCTCTGCTTCAGAATTTCAGCTCGACTTCCACACAAAATCCAAATGTGTGTTGAGCGGCTGATTCCTCGAACGCACACATTTTTTTAACATGACCGGCAGAACAACAGACAGGTGTTCACTAAGTCTCTTTCTTTTTTTTTACCCACACAGACACACATCCGTATGCACACCCTTAAGTGCAGAGGCTGTATGTGTCTGAGTGTGGGGGAGGTCCATGGCCCCCAGGGAACCAATAGCAGGTCAGCATTGTAAGGCTGTCAGCCTATTAGAGAGCCACAGAGGAATTCTCTGTGAAACAGAGACCAGCCGACTGACAGAGACACCACACAGCTGCACGGCTACAGTGCCGCTGACAAGCCGTACTCGCCGCCTTTTTAAAACCCATTTTCTGTGTCTTCAAACCCGTTTTCCTTTGTTGTCAATCCGGTGCACTTCCCCCAGCTGAGTCGACTTGTTCTAGTGGTCACCGAAGACAACAAGGGACAGATGCTGCTCTTTTAAGGCGGTGTCTGCAAACAAGTAGTTTGTTCTTTAATGGATAATCAATTGGACTCACATAAAGTGTGATAATGTGGAGATATCATGCTTGTTAGAGGCAACGATGAGAGTTGAGTGCGATCGAAGACTCTTTCAGTCAATATGATGCGGTTCGCACCACTCCCAAACACTCCCAAACACACACACAACCTGCCTTTGAGTCTCAGCACATCTGGGGAATTGGGAGGTGTGTGTGTGTGTGTGTGTGTGTGTGTGTGTGTGTGTGTGTGTGTGTGTGTGTGTGTGTGTGTGTGTGTGTGTGTGTGTGTGTGTGTGTGTGTGCTGAGATATGAGCGTATCACACACACCTAGTGTTTGCCTTGGCCTCAGAGGTGCAGACACAGACAGAGAGAGAAGATGAGGGGAGTAGAGAACCATGCCCTGCAGTGTTTAGATAATGAGTTGTGTGTGTGTGTGTGTTCTGTTGGAAGCAGCAGATTCTCTTCCCACCAGCTAAATGATTTTCATTCTTTCAGCGTGTGAATTGAGACAAGATATTATCACACATGCCAGTCAGCGCTACAACAAGGAGAGAAATGCCACAGAAGAGCTGCAAGCAACAGGTTTTCTGCAGCCACAGCGTTTTGTTTGCACATTATCTGACGGGCGTGTCGCTCGTTTGGCGCCAAATTTGTTTCACTCCCTTTAATTGGCATGAGCCGTAGCGAAGCCCAAACCCCCGTGTTATCTCTATTTTCGATCCACGTAAACCGCACACAAAAAAAAACCTGCGGCGACCCCAACGCTCCGATACGTGCACACGTGTGGTTTCCGCAGTGCTGCGGTTTGATTGGCAGGCGGTGGAAAGGAGAGGAAGTGAGGCTGACAGGACTCTCAGGTGGTGTTAACTCCTGACTGACAGGCAGGCCGCGCCCTCACTGACAGGCGGTCGGTTAACTCTTCATTGCCCAGAGTTTCTGCAAGATTTTTGTCACATTTATGAATGATGATGCTAAAATGTGTTTTTTTTCTCTCCTTCTTCTTCTAATGAAATAATTGTTGGGGGTAGAAGTTGGATGTTGTGGACCAGAGGTCATGAAGTTGACCTTGATCATGGTGTTGAACATAGATGATTTGGTCAGATACAGTATGATTACATTTTTTACATTTGTGGTTTATATGTGATTTACTGTTTTGACATGTCGACATTTCGGTCGTTGATTCTTGTCTTTGTTTCAGTCTCACTTTTTTGCCCCCCCACCCTGTACCTCTCTCTCTCTCTCTCACACTCTCTCTCTCTCTCTCTCTCTCTCTTGTTGAGTACTATCTTGCATCTGGTTCCTTCTGTCTTCTCCTGTTTCTCTAGAGTGTTTCTGCTGATCCCTGACTTTCCCTGCAGTTCCCCAGGGTGTGTGTCTGTGTGTGTATGTGAAGCCAGGTGTCTGCTCTTTGGGCTGTGTCTGTCAATGATGTCGGGGCTAGTGGGGGATGCGGAGGAGGTCTCTGTGTGTGTGTGTGTGTGTGTGTGTGTGTGTGTGTGTGTGTGTGAGTTGGTGAGTAGGAGCTGCCGGGGCACTGTGACCAGGAGCGTCTGGGAGAAATTCCCTACATTCCCAGGGATCTGCCTGGGATAAAAGCTCCACAGCAGTGCCATGCACCTGGCTGAGAGAGGAAGACAGAGATATACAGGCATATCCCCAACCCTGACACACACACACACACACACACACACACACACACACACACACACACACACACACACACGGACATCATCTCTGCACCAATTAACCTGAAATGTAAAACTACACCATCAAGTACAAAGGTCAAATAGAAAGATTGAACCCGAGGACCACCCCTACTCTCCTTCCCTGACAGTCTCACACAGATTTTCACTCCTCCATTCTGTGTCTTCACTGACAAACACACATAAACTTATGGATTTTCAGATTCTTACGAAACAAAACTGCGGGAAAAACATCAAATCCTAAAGATTCAACCCTTCCTCTCGATGCTTTTTGGTAATAATATTTAACTCTCTCCGTTCTGTAGGACTGTCAGTCAAGCTGAGGATATAAAAGCGAGTGTTACAGTGAGTGAAAGTGCGCTGGTGAAGCTGTTTGTGTGATCAGAGGCCCTTGACAGTCTGTCATCTGTCAGCACTAGTCATCAAGAGCACTAAGAAAACAACCACAGCCACAGTCAGGCACAATGTGAGGAGGGAAGAGCGTTACAGGCAGGGCCCTCAACGCACTTTTTTCACCATCCTCCTGGAACCTTCCCCAAATACAACATAAGACATCCCCAAATGAATGTGGACCGTCCCACCTTTAGAATCTTTGTTTTTCCACATTATCATTACTGAAATCATTGTATTGTTCAGTTATTCATAATAAGCATGATTAATTTTATTTCGATGTTAACGATGCAGCTAAATAATAGCATTTAGGGCCCTGAAAATGCTCAAAACGGCACTTAAAGCTGTAGGAGTTGATGGATACGATGCACTAAATGTCTTTTCTAACAAAAAGAGTAGAATTCAGAAACCAAATGTATAATTAGAGTATTTCCTTAATGTAACTCTTTCACCACTGCTCAGTAATTCTATGATTACCCAAATATTGGTGTTGATTATTGTTTTTTTAATTCCATATTGAGTGGTAGCTCCGTTCCATAGTTCACATACGAGTTGCACAAAAGATACAGATACAGGATTTTCCTCCAACTTATTATTACATAAGGTATATAACACGACTCCCAGCGGTGGTCAATTAAATGAACTCCAATGTAACAATTGATTATGTGAGGGGTTGCCCTCCACAGCTGACTCTGCTTTAGCTCTGTTTTAAGCCGATCTCTTTGATACAGAGCAAGTGTTTACTTGTACTTTACTCCCCTCCTGTTCTTTTGTTATTCCTCCCTTCACTCTCCTCATCCCTCCCTCTCTTCCATGTGTGTGTGTGTGTGTGTGTGTGTGTGTGTGTGTGTGTTTCAGCACATGTTTCTTTATGCCTGTGTGCGCACATGCAGGTGTGTTTTTGTATGTTAGGCGTGTGCATGTGTGTCTGCTGGAATGTTGACCCACACAGAAAGAGGGTGAAAGACTTCCCAGACATCAAAGGGCAGGTAGCTGACAGGGAGAAGAGGGGCCGATAAGTCCAGTGGGATGACAATGGACTCCGACGCACACCTGGACTGTATGGAGAAGCAGCGACGTGGAGAGAACTGCACACACACACACACACACACAGATGCAGCACACTTGCAGCTCAACACATTCTCATTCATTTCCTTCTCTAGTCGTGCCTCCAATCACACACACACACACACACATCCTCTTAAACGCCTTGGAGCACTTAGCTCGGTTACCATGCATGTCTCCGCAACATTCATACGCTCCTCTCGGCCTCCTCACAATCCGCCCGACAGAGACCCCCACCCGATCCGCATCCCCGACCTCTGCACCCACAGGTGTTGGGGTCTTTGTCCTTAGACGTGTGTGAGCAGCCCGATGTTGTGACGAGCCCTCAGACCCTCAACCGTCCCAGCATCTCTTCTCTCAGGTGCAGCGGGGTCTCAGGCGAGCTCGTAGGGGGGGGATAACAGTTTCTTTTTTACCCATCATTTTAGACTTAAATCCTTTTCTTGGTCTGGCAATTAGATGATATTGTGTTACGATCGAAACAATGCTGTGATTATGTACCGTCTTTGTGTAATTAATGTGTTGCACGTTGCATTCACCAAAGGGAAAACTAAATTGGAGGACTTATCTGGTAATTATGACTTCTGTGTTGCTAGAGAATATCTCGTAATTATGTCTTAGCTGCTGTAAATTGATGTATAATTATAATGAAATTCACTCAACCGATTCATTGTTTGAATTCTTTAAACTTGAAGAAATCGAGAGCTTGTGTGTGCAGAGAAGCAGGTATGTTGTCTGATAACTAGTCCAAGGACTCAGCAGGGAGGAAGAGGGGCAGATAACAGAGACCGTTGGATTAACAGTGACCTCCAGCTTTGCGCCCTATCACTGAGAGATGCGGATTGGGGCAGGAAGTGGCAAAGAGTTCTGGGAAAGCCAGACATGAAGGGAACAGCAAAAACTGGATTTTATTTTCTAGCCTTTGCATTCAAAATGCTAACAGATTGTTGAGTAGCTGAAACATCTGTGTGTGTTCATGTGTATGTAGTTTCACACCATTTGTTTTCAAAGTGACACGGACCCATTAACACATACACCACAACTGAGCGAGGGGAAAGGGGGCTGCACACGAGCAAGGAGGGGTCCAATCAGAGTCACTCCTTGCCCTCACTTCTTGTTTTTCCTGGCGGGATGTCCCGTCACCTTGGCGACCCAGTGGCACACGCAGCCCCCCACCCCTTCAAAGGAGTCAGCGGGCCTCAGGAAATTAGTTTAAGGTCTCTGAGAGGGAATCAGTCCATTTCCTAATGGGCACTCATTAGAACAATGGCCTCCAGACAGGTCCACGTTGGCTTCCGTGTGACGTGTTTTCCTTCTTCTTGTGTGTTGATTATGTTTGATTCTCCGGCTGTCACACGCCTGTCCCCAGACCAACATCCTAATTAGTACTCGTCAAGCTGAGATTGCAGCCGTAGCTTGTAAAACTGTAAAATATGCTGCATTTCAAAAATAATAACTGAACACTTAGGTGGTTGATGAAAATAGATCTTGGAGACGATCCACACGAGTCGCATGGCGCATTATCATTCACCTGTTGGTCACCAGCCCTCCTGAGTAACTAAACACTTGAACTTATAGGACCTGAATGAACCTGGTAGAAACCAAAATGTAGACTTGACAGGGGTGTTTCGGGACTAGGCGGGAATAAAGCAAAAATACTTCATACAAACTTCTACTCAGTCTAAAAAAACACTTGACAAATATTATTGTTAATGATGCCAAATAATCAGAGTCAGAGTTATAATATCAGCCGAAATTGCATTTTTACGTTATCAGGTTAACCCGGAAGTAGTAGCGTCATTTAAAAAGTCATGCCAGCGGGCCGTTCATTCCCTACGGCAGACATTTTAAAGACAGCGGACACCGGTAAGACAAATACACTCAATACTTAGTAGGAATGAACAGAACATTTAAGGCGAATGCACGCTGGAATGGTTTTTACCACATGAAATGGGCGGATGAATAAACAGAAAAGAGGTGTAATGTTGAATTGTTAATCCGGTTCATTCAGAACAGCTGTAGGAGTACCGGAGGTGAGGTGTGACGTATGACCGGATAGCACAGAGGGTGGTGAATGGAATATGAACAGAGGAGAACATACGTAGAGTCGATGCACATCACGCGCAAACAGTCTTGGAATCGATATCGCGTCAGCGTCGTGCCCGTTCGTTTACTCGCGCGCGCCACTCGTTCGTTTCCGCGCGCTCGAACGCCAGTCACTTGGCTCCCGTCCCGGAAGTGCGGAGCTGTTTACAAATGTCTATAAATACATTGGCATCAGTTTGTCGGAACAGTGGCTTGTCCAGTCTCTCATCACACATTGTGGCCGTGTGTTCTTTGTTGGACTCGGGTATGATTGGCCTCTCATTACACATGACATCTGACAGTGACTTGGCCTGGCTATAAGATTACTGTTGATGCAGCTTGTAAAGCATTAGGCAGAACTGAGCTGCTGGCCGCAAAGGACTATGTGCTCAGGCCCATTCATTCATTTCGACTCATTCAAATATATTACCGCGCACTAAAAAGGCAAAAGATTGCACATGCATGCTGGTACATGAACGTATCTGTATGTGTGTTCCCTGTCAAGTTGTGTGAAACTTCAGGGCCGAACCTCAGGGAGACGTCGAGGCACACGTTCACCTCACACCCCTCTGTGCCCCCCCCCCCCTGCACCGCTTTCCCCCCTTTCATTCATAATAGGGTTAACGAGATCTGTCACCACCTCGCCCCACGTTTATTATGAGTGGGCTCTTTCCTGTGTCAGGTAAAAATAATCGAGCCGTTCCAGGGACGCACATAACCACTGGGGTCCTAGATGGCTGATTTGTTTTTATTGCAGATTCTCCAGGGGGGGGGAGGGGGGGAGTGTGTTGGATGGAGAGGAGGACAGAGAGGAAGTGACATTAGCTTTTAGGTTTGTAGTCAGGAATGTCGCCGCCACCTCCTAAGGATTCTCGTCTTACCTGCTAGAATTCTCTCTGAAAAAAATATAATGGGTACTTTTGGCCCACTTACAAAACTTGACAGCTCTTAATGGCAGTGAGAGGTAACTGTTAAAAACGTGTAAAACCCCCAGAGTAAAGACATCGTTACTGAAGTGGTGAATTGTCACGTTTTTTAAGTGATCTGAGGAGTGAAAACATTCATAGCAATCAGGTTGTTTTTGTTTTTTTTCTTACCAGGATACATGATCATAATCCTCATTTAGCAGTGGGACAGTGGAGGAACTATGAATATTCTTACTTGAAATACATTTTCCCGGAATACTTCTTGGTATTCCTTAGCAATTAAATATGTAAAAAAAAAAATACCCACTCTATCTTTTCACTCTTAACACTCTTTCTGACGTCGGACCAAATATTCATCACCCAGAGATAGCAGCCGATACCTTTTGACTCTCATCCTCGCGCCCTCTGCCCCCATTTCACACGCTGAACTGACCTCAAGCCCCACGTTGACCTAAAATACACACACATTACTATTATACGCACACACAGCACTGGCTGAGATATTCAGAATGCCAAAGGCTGATTATTTAATGCACCTGTCAGCAAATGCGGACACCCACAAGCACCCGCCCACACACACACACTACACAGGAGCTGTTTATCCCAACCGGGGAAGAGATGTAGGTCCATGTAGGCCAATGTCAGCGTTGGGAGAAGCAAAATATTTTCTTTGCGAGGGTATCTGTTCGTGTCAACAATCTGATAGGGCGCTGGGTGGAGATAGGCGGTTCCCATGAGGCCTGTGGCCTCGGCAGCAACAGGGAAGGAGGAGGGTGGGGGCTTTTCAGGGTGAGGAGGGGGGTTGTTCCCAAATATCAGGAACATGGTGAGTGTCAACACCTCCAGGGACAGATAGGTTGAGGTCAGGGTGTGAAAGACGAGAGATAGCCACTGTGATACAGGTGATTCTACACGGACGCGTATAATTAGTCTTACTTGTGAACTTACAGTGGAGAAACGTCTACCTGAGCAGAGCATTAAGTTTGCTGCGCACGTTATTGCATGCGAGCTAATAGCTCACCACGGTACAGCTGTTAACGCCATCCCAACCGGAAGAACAGCACCCGCCCTCCAGTTCCCCTTCAGCGTAACACTTTCAGCTCTCTGTTGTCGACACACAGTGAACTGTGCAACTGTCCTCCTGGGCCAAGGATACAAGGTCAAGGTTTTTAGTGTGGCAATTACTTTGCGGCCATTTTTAAAATTATACATATTTCTGTAATGTGCTAAATGTCGCAGACTCGAACACTGTCACTGCATTTGGCAAATAGCTGTTTGTGTCAACTACATAGAGTTTAGCAACACTTAAGTAGTAGGATTGATCATTTTAATACTGAAACAATAACACCTAGAGCTGCTTCATAACAATAAGACATGGAACCATTTAATATTCAATTTGATATTATGTTTACATTGTGCTCATCCTTAAACAATATTATGTTGAACCAATCCCTGGGGCAGGGTAGAAATATTGCTAGTTTACTGGGAGATACAAATAAAAAAAAAAGGGGTTGGCAGAACGTGTATTTGGGGTCCACGTCTTATTTTTTCCCCAGGGCCACCTAAACGTCTATTCTGGCCCTGGTAAGAGAATCGGCCCATTTAACTCTTCAATTCTATTCTATTTATAGTGTTCATCACAACCAAAGTTACCTCAGGAAACGCCCATGATTTTCAATTAACACTAAAATGACCCATGGCTTCCATGCATTATTTCAAGTAGAGCAGAATGGGCCTAGAGTTTGAATTACTGACCTTTACATTAAATTAGATTGTCTGATCTCATGTTTGTTGCTTTTCAGCACCTCTGATATGCTCCCCATGTCTGTCCACCTTTCCTCTAATTGTGTTTTGCTGTGTATTGCTATTTATTTATTGTTATTCAGTATTATCTAGTTTTGTCCTTCGTTGTTGAATGTTTTTTTCCGCTGCCTTGATTCTTCTCCACTCCCGCTCTCGTTAAAGAGACGAACCCCGCGCGATGCCGTCCTTGTGCCTAAGAATTTGTTCTGAGATGACCTGACTGCCGAAGCGAAGGACAACTGTAACTGTACACAATTGTAAATCTGTGGATGTGTATGAATGAACTCCATCCATTTAAGAGCCGTGATGTTTTCATAACACTCTCTACGGCAACGTCCCGGCCGTGTCAAAGGGAATACGCTCTCCACTCATCTGTCATGGCTAGATGCATTTCTGGTGATTATATATATATTATATAACCAACCCATCTCTACTCATCCACACATGAAGGCAGACACAATGCAAATTGATTGGAACTGCCAATGTATCCTCTCTATCCTATTACCTCTGAAATGTCTTTTAAACACTCCACAGTGCTGTCATAATATTGGTGTTACATCTGTCATAACAAGCAGCGGCGTATTATGCCTACGGCCATTTTTTTCTTTCTTTTTTTTTTTTTTTTAAAGGCACAGATTACCCTGGCAATCATTGCTTCGACATTTATGCGTCTGAGAAAACACTACATCTTGTTGCCTCGCTAAGTTGAGCTCAAAAAGATACGTGTGTATTTGATAAAGTAAAGCATGATAAGTACAGTCAAATGATAGGTAGGGTTAGAGTTACGGAAACAACTGTAGTATGAGTTACATAATAGGGATGTTTTTGATGTGTTTTATACTTTTAAACCATCAATGCAAGCAGCAAATTATTATTTATAGATAACATATTTTGAATATTCCACAAAAGTCTAACTTTTATTAATTTTCCTATTTTAATTGAAGTA
Organism: Eutrigla gurnardus; assembly: GCF_963514095.1. Lineage (NCBI taxonomy): Eukaryota > Metazoa > Chordata > Actinopteri > Perciformes > Triglidae > Eutrigla > Eutrigla gurnardus. The sequence continues at coordinate 20,831,454 of NC_139924.1, read as the reverse complement.
TTTCGTAGTGAACTCTTCATCAAACAACAGACGGTAGCAGCAGACCAAGGCTTTACCCTTGAGGAGCATTAGGAGAACAGTCGGTTCCTCTCCGACCTGATGTCTGTGATAATCTCAGTCACACCACCGCTGCACCGCCCCGCCGCGGGACACGCCGACGGGGCCGACGGCGGCCTTCGCTGGGGAATGTTTAGCCTTAACTCGGGAGCAACAACATCTTGGGAAAATATTTACAACTTTAAAAATAGTTCTCCGGACATAACAAAAAATGGGAACAAGGGTTAATATCTGGAGTTTGATAGGCAACATGATTATGAACAGACTGTGGCAGGATTTATTATTTAATCTTAAAAAGGGCTAAAGTGAGCCTGTGTTTTGCTGGACAGCGACAACTCATAGGTGACAGTTATGGGACAAATGGAAATGCTAAAACCTAACATAACGTATGAATATTTGTATATTAACAGGTGAAAATGACTGTGTAATGTCAAAGGACTTGCTTGTAATTCACCCTGTGAGAAGTCACTCTAGAGTTTTTTTAAGGGTCTTTCAGGTTATGCTTTTTGATGATAGGCTCTCCTAAACCTACATCCTGTGCTCACAAGCTCAGAAAGTAGTGATGATTGATGCTTTTCACATAATTAGTTCCGCCAAGTTGTTACATGTAAATATATTGTACCTTTTAATGTTTTGATCATTTCTGCAAAATATGGCGTTATTGTCTCTGTGACATGCGCTACAAAAAAAGGTCATCATTTCCAGTTTTGTATTAATAAAGGTAAAATATATTAATTACAATAATAGTGAGTGGGCATGTAAATCGACAATTCCAAGATTAAACAGACTTAATGGCTGCTCGGCTACTTGTCCCAAACGAAGCGGCAGACAGACGAAGTTAGCCATTGGCTAGGAAACATATTGGAGCATTTAGCTGCTGAAGAGGCAAATATTTTTCTCAGGAGCTGGTAAAAAGGAGAAAAGACAGCGTGAATATTGTACTTACTACTGTACTATAGTACTTACTTAAATTCAGGTGGCCAGAAACGGGACTACAAATGAAGGCTAATGCTGCACCTGAAGCTGTTTATGCACTTGCAGGATTCTTGCCATTTTTGGGGTCGTAACAACATGGTTGATTTTTTTAAAAGAAAGCATCGTAAATGTAATGTAATGTTATATTTGTTGGATGGTGTAAATGGGCAGCTGTTCGCTAATGTTTGTCGTATGTTTTTGCAGCTTGTTCCACTAACCCCGCAATCCACCAAAAAAAAATCAGTGCATTTAATTGAGCGACTGTTTTTATTATCACTTATGATAATAATAATAATTCAGGAGAATAATTTCCTTCTTACAGAAGTGACGTTCTCTCGGCTTAAAGCAGGTGGTGTTAGCAACGTCTCCCCTGTAACCGGATAGCGCAGCGACACTTGCTCACGCTGCAAGCGTCTGCGACATTGTACGTGTTCAATGAACCTAAAAGCTCGAGGCAGCTGCAAATGCAGACTGATGTGCGAGCGGCAACAAAAAGGTTCAGAGTAGGCCACATTTTTCCTGTGCAGGTTTTCTAAGTTTGATGAATAGAACTTCAGACAGACGTTCCGTGTCACTGAGGCTTTTGTACGCCCAAACGGCAAAGTCCTGCTGCTCAGACGCACGCTGTCCGTCCACGGACGTTCTTTGATAAAGTCACAGCGCGGATGTGAGTTTGTGCCTGCTTGTCCGTAAGCATCAATGAGTATCCGTTGTATATGCATTGCAAACTGAGTGGAATTCACAACACATTCATAACAAATTTAGAAAAGGAGGGGTGAAAAAAAAAATAGATTTGTGTATTTTAGAGCATGTCTGCTACCAACATCTGAAATATGTTTGCATGGATATTTCCATGTGGCAGTAACCTTTTTTCATGACACCCTGAACTGGTATATACACTGTAGAAGGGGGGGTATCAAGGGGAGGAAGAAAAAAGAGACTTGACAAAGAGGAAAAGAAAGGAAGGGTAAAGGAGAGGTTAGCTGGGAGGCAGACGTAGGAAGGAGGAAGTTCATCCACCTGTGTCTGATTTACAGCAGTCGGATATAATCTCCCTGACCAGAGAGAGATACAACTCTTTTTTCAGATCGATACGCTCAAACAGGACTACATAGGATGAGGCCTGTTCTTGATATCCGACTACAGATAGGAGACAAAGGAGGTAATTGCGGCACTGTATAAGAAACGTACGGCCCGTACCATTTAGAGATCAAAGAAGTGAGAATTCAGATGTTTATGATTTGTTCTGTTTATTTAGAAATGTATATATATATATATATATATATATATATATATATATATATATATATATATATATATATATTGCTGGATATTAGGTGAAGGGGGGAAAAAAGTATTCAAACTGTCAACGTGCCGAGGTTTATAATTTAAACTATATGTAAACTAGTTTAAATCTAATTGGAACTTTGAAGAGAATTTGGATCACGCTGTTTGCAGGCCTAACTTCAATAGAAAGGTCAAAGGTCAGGTTCAGCTACAGTGCTCTGGCAGTGCATACAATTCTGTTTCTTGCTCATTGACACATTTTGCAAGGCAGACGTTGGACGACGGCGCAGTATATATTGGTGCTTTTTTGGTCCGAGCTCTTTTCCTGGTTATTCCAAATAAACTGGAATAGCGTTCCCTTCCTGTGTGCCTTTTTTTTTTTCTTTTACGAAAGACGACAAGACATGTTGGCTGGATTTATCTTCGTGACGACTTCAGACATTTCCTACACTTTAAAGCTAGTGAGGCAGCGTAACTAGCTGAACTAATTAAGAGATCTGATTGGTGCTGGGTAAGTGGTGTAGCACGAGCTGGGGATTTTATTGCAGATAATTTATTTTGCAAAAACAGCTGTCATCTGGTAAACAAGGCTGATGAGAGCCGTGTGACTGAACCAAAACAGTGAAACTGTAAAAGGAATGAAAAACACTATATGTAGAGGGAAACTGAAGATGATGATACTTCTCTGTGGTTGCTCCCTTTTTAGTTTTATAGCAATTTGATGCTTTTTTAGTATACAAATATTCAACCCAGACACCATCCATATTTTTGACATTGTACATTTATGCAAACCACATAAATATGTTTGTCAGCCGGCTAGCAGAAGGACGCTCCGTTAACGAGGTTAATGATTGGTTAGGTTAACGCAACAAAACTGCGTGATTATGGTTTGTGTTAAAATAATAATAATAATATTTTATGATGTAATACATTAAAAAAAATTACAAAGTGTAAAGTTCACAGGAAGTGAACGGTTTCCTGTGTTCAGTGTTGTTTTACCCTTCCACTGCCCCTCCTACATGCCCTCTGTGGATTGTCTTAGTCTTCATACTCGTTGTACCGCATAACTTTTAATAACGGCCACTCCACATACAACACATTAAAAAATAATTAATAATGTTTTGCAGAAACAGGCAAAGGCAAAAATATTTTTCCTGGCAACTGGGCAGGAATATTCATACATGCAGGTTTAAAGCTTATGTTATTTATCAAAAATGACAGAAGAGCAGTTTTCCTGTCATCTGAGGCTTCAACTAGAATGAATTAATATTTAATATTAAAAGTGCAAATTACAAAAATATTACCCTTTTGTACAGTTTGCAGGTGGCAGTTTTGGATGCAAAATTCACCTTTTAATTTAGCAAATGTGCCCAGGTATACCCTATAATGTAAAAAAAAAAACACGCACACGAGCATCACAACCTGAAACAACATGATTATCTTTAAACGTTGCATTGATTTAAGTATCAGTCCGTGCATTAGCCTTAACAAATGACAACAGCATAGTGAATTTGGCTGTAATAACCCATCCTGACCCAGTGTTAGCGTGTCGATTTTTGATATTGTGAAACAAATAGAAAATCCACCTCGTTGTACTTTTTAAAGGCCTCGTAACTCAAGCAGCTACCCTCAATCTCCAGCAGCTACCTCCGTGCACGGAAGAGCTAATCAGCCATTCCTGATTAGCCGCTATGTCGTGCCACTGTCGCAACCACGCCACAGTGACGTTTCCTGGCGACTGGGCCTCTGCTGACTGACACCCTCCGGTTTGTTTTTTTTTTCACCGCTGCACATCCCCCTCAAAAGGATCCGATGAAGCAAATATAGCCGCGTATTACGTCGTCGGCACACACTCGCACTCCTCTCCTCCTCGTTCTTTTTCTCTAATCATGGGCAAAACAGTCCTCGGCTCTCGGAACAAAGGGCGGTGTTTGTTTTCTCGCGAGCCTTTTACTCCAGGCGTGTTCCTCAGCGTGCGCGTGCTGCTGCCCTTTGATGTAAAACACACCGACGTTCGCCTCTGCCGATCCGCTTACCGGGCCCTCAACAAAGGCGTGCAGAGAGGAGGGAAGAAGGCAGGAATACAAAGGCGAGAAGAAGCATTCTCTTTCCTTCTCAATCACTAATAGACTCTTTTATAACTGGTTGTTTTAGCCTTTCATTGAGCTTGGCTCGTTTCTGAGCTAATGTGACTAATTTGACTGACGTGACGATGAACTTTTCAACTCGGGGCCCACGGAGCAGACCCGATGTGACTTCAGCTCAAAACAAGTTAGACTTGTAATTTGTTTTTTTCTTTGCTCGCCCTTGCTGTGGAAGAAACCGTACACACACTGGAGCGTTTTTTTTTTTTTTTAACTCGTTTGACCCCGATTTCATGATGCCTCCACTCAATACTTCTTTTTCTACCTAGTTATGACAAATGATGCCGGGATGGGACGCGCTCGTGAAGATTGTCTGATAGGAGGGAGTCCCCCTGTAGAAACCAGACGGGTGATGAAGAGACGGGAACTGATAATGGTATTGCATGATGAGTCCACCCCCCCACCAACCCGCCCATACACACTTCTTCTTCATCGTCTGCTGGATGCTACGCTTGAGCTGAAACGGAGAATGCCTGCGTTTCATGTGTCTGCGCTAAGCAAGGAAGGTGTGAATAGTCTGACTTCTAATTCACCTCCCTCTGCATAGGGGTTAATTCTTCCTTTCCATCCGGCTTACTTAAGATTTAAGGGAGGGGGGGAGGTCACAAGTGGCAACAGATGCATAAATGTGCCTGTATGTCTTGCAGGAAGGACCTTTCTCAGATTCAAACATCTCTCTAAAGCCCGGGCCGTCAAACATCCGCAGCCTAAAATCTGGTAATTGTTTAATGGTTTTAAGAACCGATCTGCTCCCTAATCCCCCAGCACACAATTCTAATACATTTAGTACAATTTCTCCTCTCGGCCTCTCGAGCTCCGTGTTGTTGCAGGTCTCTCCAAACACACAGGAGCTGTTTGGAATAGCACGTCTTCAAAACAAACACAGCAGACTGTTATCAGGCTGGGATCAGGCCGTTAGACGGTCAGCAGAACGCTGTTTATTCACTGCAGCGGTCCACAAGGGGGCAACGTTTTGTAGGCCAAATGTGTGACATCATTATGAGCTGCATACTAGTTCCAGCAGGATGTAGAGCATGTCATGTCTCCATTATTGAAGTACATTTAAAAAAAAATAGCAGCATGCTTCCCAGAAAACGCTTGCTTTGTGGGTGTAAAGTTAATGGATGTCGATCTCACTGTGACCTGACGTCTCACACCCAGACAACAAAATGCTTTCCCAAAGATGTAATCCTGTACAAAATCATGTATCTCCAAAACATAAATTTTTTATTCATGTAGTTTTTTGTTGTTTGTTTTTTTTAGGCCTAAAAAGTAGAAAAATACTGATAAACTGATAAAGGAACACTTTATTAAGTTTTCAAATTCTTGACATTTCACAATTTTGTCATCATTTATGCAGATTTAGTTTGCATTCTCACATCTTTTGAGCATAACTCATAAAGCACTACAACCGTTATTACATCTGCGTCACAGCAGCTCATTCAGTCCAACTTGTTCCACAACTGCCACAAGATTTGCAGTGATAACACATAACTTCATTGTTTGTTTTTTTAAGGTTTCACTTTGCCAGGCTAAATCATTTCTAACATCTTCAGAAAAGGTGCGCAGTGTATAGTTGAAGGAATTCGTAATAGTTAAAAATATATATATTTTTTTAACTATTACGAGTTCCTTCGACTATGTCCATCGCCACATTATAATAAAATCAGTGAAGGAATTTAATCCAGCAAATATTTCTCAATAAATAAGTTTGCAGGCGTTGTTACACAGATTCGGAGATAGTTTACCTGAATTTGTAAAGAGTCTGAGCACTGCAGCCAAACAGGGAAAGGATAAAGTGAAGACCTTTCTTGAATATTTAATTTCTACTGTACATATGATCGCTGAAGATGCTTTATTATTTCTCACTCCATCGTCCTCACTGGTAGCCAGCCGTTGTAATAACATACATGCGCTTTAAATGCTCATAATGACCAAGTGCTATTAGATGGCCAAACAGGATTATTTCTTCAAAAGAAATATTAGCTGCTTTTAGGAAGGAGTGTGAGGGATTGGGGTTTACTGCTCCCCCTAATCTGGCAGAAGACCCCCACGGTCACACTCCTCCACCTGGCTCCCATTACCCACCGCAGATCCCTAATCCCTCCGTTTGTTTTCCCGGATGAGCCCGAGAAGAATGGAGGAGAGGGAAGGCGGAGGAGGAGGAAAGGGAAGGCAGGAGTCGGGGTCATGGGTGATGGTGATAATAGTGATTTGACAGTTCTTATCCATAGCTGATTTACAGCTGCTTAATCTTTCTGTTAATAAAACATAAATGCTGCTGCCATTTATATTTAGAGGGAGGAAGTGTGTGTGTGTGGGGGGGGCTGGCCTCCGCGGCCTCCTCTCTCTTTAATAAAAGTATTGTTTGTGTTTCTCCTGATTGGGAACACATTGGGCCTGGGTCGGGCCCTGCCGGGGCTGGGGTCCGGGGTCTAGGGCAGACCGGGGGTCCTGTTCTCCGGGGGTCTCTCCTCTGGTCCTTCCTCTTCTCTCCTCAGAAGTCCCGTCTGCTCGGGGGGCCACGAGGGGCGACGGGGTCGCCCCTGAGAAGTGTCCCGCCGCGGGATGACCTCGCGCTGCCTCTATCAGGGGGTAACCTTAGTCCTCGCTTAGCGGACCCCCTCCCCTCCCCGCAGGGATGTAATACACACACACACACACACACACACAAGCACACTAGCCAGTCACCAAACAGCCACACAGGGTGATGAAATACACGTGCGCACACAAAATTCACATACCCAGACTGTCAAATACAGACATACACATCCACACCCTCTTGTTCTTAACCCAGTCTCCTACTAGACACCCTGCACACACACACATTACCAAAGAGACCGTCATGCAGGTCGAGCCCGGCTCTGCCTGTGTGGCTTCAGCTTTGTTGTCTTGACGACACCCTGTGTTTGAGATCTCCACATCTGATAGTGTTAACATGATCAAATTCAAGCTGTTGGAGCTGCCCGGAGAAAAGAGTGCGGGAGAAAGTGAGATTTTTTATTTTTTTTTATTTTTTTATGAGAGATGGCTTAAAATGAAGCGTCAGGATGGCAAATAGGGAAGCGTGTAGGATGAGAAAATGACAGCCACAGAGAGGAAGAAAGAAACCCACGGCACCTCGGCACAGCATGAATAACGAACACATGGACTCTATATTAGCTCATGGAGTTAACAGGCAGCAGCGGCGCTCTGACATGAGCTCATGTGTTTGGACAGATCTGCTGAAGGTTTAAGACCAGTACCGAAGCCTTATCTGATCCAGAGATAAAGTCGCTCGCTAAGAATGAGAGGAAAACGCACACACACACACACACACACACACACACACACACATGGAGGTAGCTGGTGAGAATGAATTGTCAGAGGAGAGAGAGAGAGAAGTAGCATATGCACAAAAAGAGAGGAAGAGAGAAAGCTCTGGACAGAGACTCAATGAGTGTAAGTGTGACCTGGGAGACCCCGGCCACAGAGTCTACGCTGTGTGTGTGTTGGCGATGATGTCAGTGTGAAATACAAAAGTGCGGACGGATATGAGAACAAAAGTCGCCGTGTGTGTGTGTGTGTGTGTTATTTTAAGTCGTGAGATTTCATGAATGAATGCGACGTGTGTGCTGCGTATTTTGCCTTATAAGCTTGGGTGCACGCATATTCAACTTTAAATCTAATTTCTTCTCTTTATTCCTCTCATGACGAGCGTTGGATTATGTCATCAGGGCGCAATGATCTCATATGTTCCCAGTGCAGTTTTGTCTCTTAGTAGTTGCTCTTCACCCGCGGTGTGAACTGCTTTCACTGCTTACGTGTCAACAGACGGCTCGGCTATACTTTCATCGCTCGTTGTTGAATGAGTTGATCTACTTTCAGTGGTTCCACATCATCACACATTGACGGTTTCAGTTCCTCCCAGTGCGTTAGCGTCACTCAGACTCGTACGCTTACGTTTGTCACTAACTCATTGCATAGCCGCTTCAACTTCTTTCCGTGTTTTAGAGGTCCATACTGTAGAAAGATGCACGTCTTGGTGCTATATAAATCCTGTGAATGTATCAAAAATACTCGATCCATAGAGAAATGCATGCAGCCTGTATTCAGGAACTGCAGATGCGGAAGACCGGAAGACGTCGACCAATCAGAACGGAGTGCACTGTTTTGGAAGGGGGGCTTCAAACCGAGTGTTTCAGACGGAGGGTGAATACAGGTATATTCAGACAAATAAAGCATGTAAACTCGTTCGAGTAGTAGCCACAAATACAAATATTAATGTGAAAACCTTTTGTTTTTTTTCTTATGTTTATGCTTTTTCATTTTGTTGTGGAAGTTTCTAGATGTTTTTGGAAGGCAATATTTAAACCATAGTAGGTATCTGCAGTAGAATACCATTAGACACTTGTGTCTATTGCCCTGTATCTTCCAGTGGTAATTGCAAATTCTCCAGTTCATCTTGAAGATCATTTCAAGTGACACATTATAAAATTCAGCCGTTCTACCAAAGATATAAAAACAGTTGCAGTTCCTCTTCAGCGCGTCTTGTCGATTGCATTTGACTTTGTGCACATCTGTACGTCCACGCGTTATTGAACCATTAAATCTGTAGCCGGGTGCACATCAGAACCAGATCTGAATGGCCGGTGCTTGCCAAGGCTTTGGTGCCCAGCGTGATGTTGCTTCCTGCAGGAAGAGGGAGCGCAGAGGAAAAGCAAAACAGGACATCTTCAGATCTGTCAGGGGAGCAGCCCCGCTCCTCTTCGCTGCCCTTGGGGGAAATCGCACCAAAGGAAGCGCTCTCTCCCTCCTTTTATCCCCCCCTTTCTGCCCTCGCCCTGCTCTGCTCTCCCTGGGATGTGTTCTCCCTTCTAATACTCCTCTTTTCCCTCATGACACTGAATCAAAGAGTGATGCATGATCTCAAATTCTGACAGCCACCTGTCACACGCAAACTAACTCCAACTCTTCATCGCTGTAGCACTACTTTCTGTTAGAATACCTATTTTTTTTGGAAACAGAAGTTAGTTAATATATAGCTTTTTTGTTCACCTAAAAAAACAATACGAAGCATTTTTATACCAATTTATAATTCATAGTTTTGTCCAGACATAAATATATATTAATTATTTAGTTGTTTTATTGTATATTATATTAGTTAGAGGTTATATGGTAAATGCAGTATTTAAAAATGTTTTATTTATCTTTAATTTAAAAGGAATGCCCTTTTCTCACACTTTCGTAAAAAAAAAAACTTTGAGTTTCTAGAAATTTAAATATTTATCATTTTACTTTTTGTTGCAAAGACTTTTAAAAAAAACTTCCTATTAGCCACATCTGTATTTTCCAGCAGTAATTAGGTGTTTATGACTGGTCTAACTCGAGCCAGTGGGGCTTCTGCTGTGTTCCAGTAACCGTAAACTTGCTTACCCACTCTTAAACCATCGTCAAGGTTACCACAGCCACTGTATGAGCTGTGCACTTTTTTTTTTTTTGGTATGTGAGTGATTTTGTCTCTTTGTGCGTGCGTGTTCCATTGCCTGGTTTTCCTGTTTGTTATTGCGGTCGTGACGGAGGCCGGAGAGCTGGAACTGGGACTGTTTGTGTGGTGCGCTGTGTGCAGGCGGATCCAACAGAAAATGACACTCCGTTGGCCGAGCGCAGTGTGTTTTAGTCGTGCGTGTGGTTTCCAAGCTCTCATCTTCAAATGGATCTGTTTGAAATCAGCGGCGGTGGCCTCGAACATCATCTCTCGACATTTGTGGAAAAAAAAAAAAGTGAAGTCACTTTGTGGCGCTCGATTGTCCGATTGTTCAGTACGTTTGTGGTCATTTATTTCAGCGGGAAAAAAACATTTCTTCCCTGCTTTTTGCTTTTCCATCACCACGTCATTAAGTCCAAACCATATAGATGCAGTCAAACCTTAGATCCTGAAATGTATTTTACATTGTGTCATAATAACTGTAATACTGCTCTCTGTCTATATCCGACCACTTTTGTTCTCTCTAAGGTCTGAACAACATGTGCGCGTGTACGGTGGCCGACGAAGGCAGACACGCAGGCATGGCCCGAAACATTTCCAGGAGAAACAAGCTGCAGATTCAAAAATGAAATTTTTGCAACAACAAAAGAAGAAACCCCTCTGCATATCCAGTCAACACAACAGAAGTTCTCATAGATGTAGGAGTAGAATGTATATTTAACTGTTTTTAGTGGCCACTTAGTACAAAAAGGAAATTGTTATGGTGACAACACACGTGGCGTGAAATGTTGTCGCAGCTCGCCGGGTAGATGGGCAGGTGAGGTGGCCCCGCCGTTCGGTACGTCTTCTGTACCAAGTGTAGCACTAAAGCATGGCTAGCTAACCGTACTACCTGCTACTAACGTAACTACTAGACACATTTTTCCATTCGCAGAATGCTTTCATTGTTGAATTTATTTAAGATTTCCGGATGTTTTTTTAAAAAATTGGCACTGTTGCTGAAGCTGCAGCACGTATCTATATATGGCAGCATTTTTGCATGTGTCGGCCACCGTACACATGTTGATGGGGGGGGGGGGGGGGGGGAAGTATCTCTTGCAGAAGCTTTTATGGCACCAATCAGTAAGATTGTCATTAGTAAAGTAGCATAGCATGGATCCTGAGCAATACCCATGCTTAATGAATAATCAGGAGATTGATAGATAAAGAAACAACACAAGAACAATATGGAACGCTGATGAGAGAGAGAGAGAGAAAACAAGTAGAAAGACCGTAATGAACAGCTGGTGTTCAGTGGAGACTGCCTGGCTTCATTTTGCTCTCTTTCAATGTGGCGATTAGATAACATCTCTTACCTTATTCACTGCAGCCCACATGCACTCTGCTCTATTGTACACGGTAGGCTGGCATGTTGGGGGGAAGACAGAATAACCTTGCCTGGTTGCCCTCACAACACGGTGGTTCGTAGGGAGGCTGCAAGGTGTGTAAGACAGAGAAACCTAGATATTTAGGATGTAGGAACGAGGCATAGAAGTGGCTTTCATAACGGACGTGTCATAAAAACTAACATTATTCCTCACCAGGCTGACACACAGACCACCAAAGCAGAGTGCCACCCCATATGCACTACGTCTCTGCTGTTCTGCACCATTAACACACACTGTTCTCACACGCAGCTCAACTGTAAAGGTCACTCGATTCATCTCTGATTCCTCTCAATCTTTCAACTGCAGAATCCCCTGCCTGTATGAAGGAAGTGCTTGAAGAAGACGGTGTGTGAAGTTCACACACACGCACACACACAATCGTGCACACACACACGTGCATGCACGCTCCCATAACTGCACTCATACAGCGAGCCGTGCACATGTTAGAGAAAGTGTGTGCGTGGGCTAACAAGCCAGCGTTTGAACGCTTTCCTCCCCGTCGCTTGTCGAGCCAAGCGCTTTGATCTGTCTTCGGGGTGTCAGCTGGCAGCCATGTTTGTTTGCCCAGCAAGGTAGTCTACCTGTGTAATTACCTCTAACGAAGTGACTTGTTTTGATTTGGCCTGAAATGTAATCCCCCTGCCGGGATGAAGATGTGGAAATGGGTTTGAGGTTTGAGGAATTTGGAAGTGCGAGCCTGTGGCTGTGACTAGTTGAGATGTTTCGGGGGTGAAGCAGGTTCGGCCCGTGCCTTTTGAGGAAGTTTATGTTGTGAGGAGGAAAATGTTGGCTTAGTGTTATTTTGGCTTGTTACTGTTCTTTTCTTCACATCCACCCACCACCTCTTTTTCTCTTCTCCCTTCACTCATCTCCCTCTTTACCGCTCACATAAATATACAGTATATGCACAAACACACACACTCAAAAATCTACTTGTTGACTCAAACGCTGTCCCTCAGCTCAAACACACATACAGCGCACACATACCTCTGCTCCTGTGAATCATTTAATCCCTGGCCTCAGTTCAAGAAAACCATCAAAGAGAATGTTGTTGGCAGGAGGCTGCAGCACTTCACCTCTCCGTAAAGGTTAGCAAGAACACAATGTGTTCCTCCTCTGCTCCGTCTTCCCTCCTCACCTCATACCTCACCTCCCTCCTCACTCCTCTGCACCCGATCGCTCCGTGCTCTTTACCTCATAACTTTATATACGCCTTTCATATTGTTGTTTTTTTCCATTTTGCACTTGCATAAAAAAATATTTTCGATTTTCAAATATTATGGACTTGCATTTAGCCAACATACCCATATATAGTCATGTGGTATTTACATTTTTTCAATAAGTGCAAAAAAGTATTAATTTGTCCAATAACAAGCTTTAAATTGTTTCTTTTTTTACTAACAAGATAACCGGTTGAAACATGCTAATCTGTTATTTTCTTATTATTGTTCAGTTCTGCTGTGTCACGTAATTCCTCTGTGATTTTTGTAGACGCAAATAATTCTGAAACTGTACCGAATTCAATGCATCTTTGCTTTTTGATGGACTATGTCCATGTCACAGGAGTTACTGTGGAAGGCCGTAGAGCTTCCCATAGGCTTCCTGCCGCCGATAAGAAACGTAAACACACCAAGAAAAAAAAGATGTCACCGTCCACACTGGAGCTGGTGGGGGTGTGCAGCCTTCTCTCACACAATGATGTGAGTGTTTGAAGGAGAGGGGATGGACTGTACAAAGTGAGGAAGTGTCCCTCACACACCACCCGCCACGCATCCCGCTAATAAGACTTTTCTTATAGAAGCACATGCACTTTAAAAATGATACCATGTGCGCATATGCATATGTGTTTATGTCTGCGTACCCCCCGTCTGCATCCCTCCTCAGACCCTAATCCATGCAGGCGGGGATCTAAAGGAGATGGGTGGAATCTGGTGGTCATTGTTTGTTTGCTCTGTCTCTCTCTTCTTTCTGAGAGGAAGAAGAGCCATGTTGGAGACGCCGCATGAGGGATGAGGGCACATCCTTCTTCTTCCTCTTCGCCTCATCCCTCTATCCCCGTGTCTCCCATCTCTGTCCTTTGCCCCATAAGGATCCCATTGAGGAGAGGCAGTGTCTTGTTGATGTTTAATCATGCAGGCAAGCCAGATGCTAATGAACCAGAGACCAACCCAGAGAGATCAAACTGGGACGACCAGTGAGAGATTTCTCTCCCCGCAGCCTTCTCAGGACAGATGCGCTCGTGCTTGTGGACTCAAGATGGAGCAGTAAAGCATTTCAACACTTCTTCGTATGATTGATGTGCAATCAACACACATTGACTCAAACATGATGCCGTAAAATGTCACAAGGAGCATGTAAAGAAACACTATACAGTAAAAGCGCATCAAGGAACAGGCTAATTGATACATTTAAATTATACATATCGAGTCTGATAGACATCATTTCATTCAGCTGTTAAATTATTTTCACTCAATCTCATCCATAAATTGGTCATTTATTAACTTCTCCCACTGAAGAGATGCCATTCATCTGATAATCATCTAATCCTACAACATTCTGGAACAAGATAATCAATGTAGTTAATTTCCCAAAACATACAATAGATTTATTTTTTCCTGCTATCAGAGAGTATGTTTTATAACCAAGGAAAATGATAAAATAAATTTAATATTGATATTATATTTACACAGCAGTGTTTCCCTTAAATAAAGTTAAAATAAGAAATTAAGCCTAACTAAGTAAAACATTATAAAAAGCCACAAAATTACTTAATAATTTCATATTTATATTATTTATACATCGATAATAAAAACTACTATTAAATACTGCAACTAATACTGGCCAACATGTGCTACTATTCCAGTCCCACCACCACCACTAGTAATAATAATAACAATAATAATTATAATAATCTACATTGGTATTAGTAACAAGTATTTTAAACACAATTGTTTAATCTAAGAGTGTTTTTTGTTATGATTACACTATTATATTGTATATGAGATGGCATTGCATTTACTATTGCATGTAATAATGGTAGGCATAATAATAATGATAATAATGATGATGATAATAATAATAATCATGATAATAATGATAATAATAATAATGATAATAATAATAATAATTTATTGCAAATAGAAACGAGTCTTCTGCCTGGTCCTGTGCCGTGTTGCCAGAGCCTGACTGAAGTCTCTCCAGCCCGGGTGGTTGTTCTCCGGTCCAGATCTGACCCGGCGGATCCGTCCGCCGCATTCCACCCGCACGCGCTATCATAAACATCCTAGTCCGAGACCTGCGAGGGCAGGATGTGCGCGAGCACAGGAATTCCACTCTTTCAAATTGCATTACGTCTCGTTGCAACGATGGCTCTTCGGCGTGTCGTACCACACACACGCACGCACAACGTGCGTTGGGACCTGCGGCCTGTGATGGTGGCAACAGATAGGCGTCTTATCACCAAAACATATAGGCACTATCGTTTCATATAGGCCTGTGATGCATGAACACGGCCTGGCCTGCATGTTACATGGATGCAAATACATTTTATTGGAAGTGTGTGTGTGTGTGTGTGTGTGTGTGTGTGTGGGGCTGCCCGTTGGATCTTTTTTTTTTTTTTTTTTAATCTATGGAGCGTTTATTCGAGAGGCGTTGAAAGACTTAGAGGATGTATATTTATCTAAGAAGAAAACAGGGACTCTTCTCTTCTCTCAATGGTCTCGTCTAGTCAGACTGCTCGCCGCTGTCACTGCAAATGTAAATTCGTTATATATATGAAATTACAAAAATAAATTGAGTCAAAAATAAACTGAAGTAGCCTAATGTCCCATCTATATGAGCCCATGTCACTGAGCAACTTTACATTTCAGTCGCCTGTTCCTTTTTATGTCGTTCGCCATATTGTTTTATTTGCTAATGCATTTGTTTATACGGGCTATTTGTTTATTGGCCATAAGTCCCTGCGTCGGAAAAGAGGCTATACTATCAAATTAACATTCCTCAGCGCCTCACTGAATCCTACAGCCAGTTCGAGTTTCAGGGCCCTTGTTGTGTTTACGGATTGTTGTGACGTGATGCGCGCGACTGCGTGCAGCTCAGACCCGGGCAAGTTTCGCTGCAGTCCGACGGAGGTTACCGGTAGTAACGGCGGTTTGGGGGGGCAAAAAACAAAAACACTGTTATGTGACAAGATTATGACGTCAAGTAAGTCTGTTTGCATAGAGAGAAACAATGTTTAGCTTCAAGCATTATGGCGGTGGGCGTTCAGGTGAAACAGGCCTTTACAAATGAATGTGTCACTTTTGTCAGGTCAACTATAAGTAACGAGTATTTTCTAGCCAGTACAACTACCTGGTATACTGGTATCATTGACTTTGGAATATATATATATATATATATATAGGAACATTTTTGGCTACATCTTTGCATCTACAGCTTTGCATTTAGCCTATAAAATAAGGTGATGTACGGGGACAACCAGAGGTCTTTGCAGGGGTTAAGGGGCCCTCTTCAGATGTATACTACATCATAAATATTATTAAGTCGACCTGATGATTGATGTCTTTTTTTATATTTATGAATGAGATTTTAGTGGTTTCAAAACAAAAAAAAAGAAAAAAGAATCGTGCAAACTGGCCACTCGAAAAGTTGTATTGGGAGATTCCCAATTCTATTTGTATTTATTTTTTGTTCTTGTTTGCAGGGAAGACGAGAAGACCACAAACTTTCTCTGGAACAATAAAAGAAGACTAAACAACGCCCGAAATCACGAGGTAAACCTAAACACACACACACACACACACACACACACACGCACACACACACACACACACACACGAATGGACTCGAGTCTGCGGTCTCCCCCCGCTGCTGTAATTGTCTCGATGTGTGTGTGTTGTGGCAATGAACAGTGAAGGCCTTTTTTTTTACTCACACCACAATTAATACAAAAATACAAAAAGAAAGTGTGGAATAAAAACCAAACTGTTCTTCACAGTCAAACACAAAGTTATCTTTCCTTTGAACGACGCAGTCACTTTCACTAGTGTCCCATGAACGCAACAGGTTGAGCACTTATAAATATTATTATTCCTGCTTCAAAAATATTTATAACCTCTTGTTTGTCTGCACAGAAATGACAACGGCTCCTATATCTGCTCGTGTCAGCTGTTAATAGTAGTGTTAATTAGCATATCAAATGATGTCATTTTTAGAAAACTAAGCCGGATACTTAATTACAATGCTCTCCGTCTTAAAGGCGTGAAAAAAAAAGACATCGGAACACGGAATGACATCGCGCTGCAAACGCTTGAAACCCGCGAGTCTGCGTTAATTGCACGATGAGAGACGGTTGGCTCTCTCCGCGGTTCAGCTGCTGCGGGCTGGCTGCAGGGTGATGACACACATGCCAATGCTGTCCCACCTGCACACGCTGGCCAGCCAGAGCGCGGAAATCCAGTCCCAGGGAAAGCCGAGGGGGAGCCTCATGGGTGGCCAGAGAAATGTTATACCTCTCCGTGCGAGCTAATTAAGGAGGGCCATCTCTCCAGACTCTCCTCGAGCTATGCGTTTGCTTTACGTGCACGTCTCTGCGTCCGAGATCAGGAAGTGAGAGCCTCCGCTTAGTCAAACCTATCTGGAGTTATTTGAAAACAGGAGCGTTATGCAGAAAATACTGTGTTAAGTGTTATCATGCATAGCATACCCCTTAAAAAATGCGGAATGGGCAACACATTTTTTAAAATATTTTTATTAAATAGTTTTTTCCAAGTGTTTCATTTTCTTTGTGTACGAAAATCTCACCACATAATTCCACTTATTTATTTGTATTGATATTTCTCTCCTCCTGTATTATTATTTATTTTTCTGATGCGCTTGTTTTGCTATATCTCAAAAGGCAAAACAAACAATTTATATATAATAGTTTATTTTTATGCATTTAAATCTATGTATAATTCCAGCACTGGGAGTATCTTCGTGATCCTATTTGCAAGCAATTTAAATTATGCGTCCATGGTGTGCTATGGTGACCCGAGTGCGTTTTTTTTTTTAAATACATTAATTTCAAAATGTTAATAAAGAGATTATTTTTAATTCGGTGTAGGCGGAACTCAGATACGCACAAATCACGACGCACAACGTCGCACTGGAGCCTGTCAGTGGACCTGAAAAAAAAAAAGAAAGAAGAGGAAAGGGCTGGGCTTACTGACTCACAAACCACAACTTGGGTTGCGCCTCCATCAGAAACCAGTTTAGAAAAATCCCCGTTGAAGAGAGAGAGAGAGAGAGAGAGAGAGAGAGAGAAAACGGTCTGGTGCGTCTGAGCCGCAAAATAAAGGTTTCTCTCTGTGCGCTGTTCGGAACGCAGCCTTCAATTCGCGGTGCATCCTGAGGTTCTGCAACACATCATTCTGCTCATCGAGGCTTTGCAAGCAAACGCCGCCAATTAAGGCTTTGCTTTTTCGGTGTCTGGGACTGGACTTGTTTTGTTTTGGTTGTGCGCAATGATGGCCACTTACCAGAACCCGGAGGATGACGCAATGACCTTAATGATCCACGACACCAACACCACAAAGGAGAAAGAGCGACCCAAAGAGGAGCCGGTCCAGGAGAAGGTCGCGGAAAAGCCGGATCCGTCCCAGAAACCGCCGTACTCCTACGTCGCTCTCATCGCCATGGCCATTCGGGAGAGCTCGGAGAAGCGCCTCACTCTGTCCGGTATTTACCAGTATATCATCACCAAGTTCCCCTTCTATGAGAAAAACAAAAAAGGTTGGCAGAACAGTATCCGACACAACCTGAGCCTCAACGAGTGCTTCATCAAAGTTCCGCGGGAGGGCGGCGGGGAGAGGAAAGGGAATTACTGGACACTCGACCCAGCCTGCGAGGACATGTTTGAGAAGGGGAACTACAGGAGACGGCGCAGGATGAAGCGGCCGTTTAGACCTCCGCCGACGCACTTCCAGCCGGGGAAGTCCTTGTTCGGGGGAGACGGCTATGGCTACCTGTCCCCGCCCAAGTACCTGCAGTCCAGCTTCATGAACAACTCCTGGTCGCTCGGCCAGCCGCCCACTCCGATGTCCTACACGTCCTGTCAGATGGCCAGCGGCAACGTGAGTCCGGTGAACGTGAAGGGGCTGTCGGCCCCCTCCTCGTACAACCCCTACTCCCGGGTGCAGAGCATGGCGCTCCCCAGCATGGTGAACTCTTACAACGGCATGAGTCACCATCACCACGCCGTGCATCCCCATCACGCCCAGCAGCTGAGCCCGGCCACCGCGGCGCCGCCTCCGGTCTCCTCCAGTAACGGAGCCGGCCTCCAGTTCGCGTGTTCCCGCCAGCCCGCGGAGCTCTCGATGATGCACTGCTCTTACTGGGAACACGAGACCAAACACTCGGCGTTACACACGAGGATTGATATTTAAAGTTTACCACCAGACAAAACAACAAAAACGGTCTGCGGCTCGACAGTGAGAGTTATAATTCCTGTGATTTCAAAACAGAACCAAGAGTATTTTTTTTTGTTTTTTGTTGTTGTTGTTGAAGAGACCGTTTGTGACGAGCTGTCTGGTTCCAGCTGACATCCCTAAATGCCGACGGGAGGTATAGGCCTACGCGCGAGTTGAGAACGCTTTACCAAACGGAACCGGGAGGTAAAGAAGTCATCAAGCCTACATCAGGTAGCACAAACCTCTGGGAGCCATTTCGTGCGCCTGTATCACACTCGGACTGATGGCCATAACTCGGTATTGTACTCATAATTGTGCCTATGAAAAGCGTTTGGTTTCCGACGGGGATAAACGTTATAGACATTGCTGACATTGCTCCAGCCGTGCGTTATTGGTATGCGTAATGACTCCTCTCAACTTTACGCACGGCTCATCCGAACTATCGCCAAATGAAACGTGAGCATAAGATGCCCTAATTAAGTCAGTGCTTTAATATGTAATTTAATCAGAGCCCCCCCTCCTCCTCCTCCTTAGTTACTTGCACCGAGCGAGGCCTGCATGGCGAAACTTCACCTCCTGTGTGAACTTTGTTGGGTTAAACGGTAAAAGTGTGGGGCGAGATCCGTCTACCAACAGTACAATTCAGGGTTTTTCCATATTTCTTGATCCCACATGTATGATATCATTTCCAATATGACGCCAGCCAGTGCCAGGTTCTGTTAATCTTTCTGATTATTGTTTTGTTTTTTATATATATATATATAAACGTGATTAGATTTATTGTCTCATTCATTTTGGGGGCCATGTTTCATTTTAATTAGCACTTTCCCCTCTTTTCTAGATTTGTGAATTTCTTAATAAACTTGTATTTCTTAAAGTAACACAGTGGTCATGACGTAATCTGTTTTATGCTTTAGCTGTGATAACCACTGTTGGCACAGTTTGCAAGGATATCGGGAGGTTTTTTCATGTTGTTGAGGTTTGACTCTAAAAAAAAAATAGAGATAGAAATATAACTTCTCGTCCACAATAATAACTTAATATTATTTATATATTACTTAATAAATAATAATAATAATAATAATAATATATAATAATGTGCATTTACAGTGGCGTCTGTTTGACTAGCTTTTTAATGTTATGTGTAAATGCCTTTAGGCTTACTGCTCTACAAAAAACGTGCAATATCAATCCTTCATAAATAAGCATTTCGTGTTTCCCAACTGAGGTGCTATACATGTATTATTTATTTCTATATTTATTATTATAATTAGTTATTAATATAATACGCAGCACGGAGGCAATGGCCTTCTTCGGGTGTTATTTTATGATGCTTTTCGACTGCTCATTTACAATACGGGTCTGATCAAATGACGAGCAATGTGATATTTAATTTTCGTTCGGTGTGTGATCATGAGCAATAATTTACATCCCCCCTAAATGTATACATTTATAATGCTATCCTAAATAACAATAGCAAACAACAGCACATTATTATTATTATTATTATTATTAACTGTAAAAATAATGTTTTCCCTTCCTTTAACAATATATTAAAAAACATCGTCTAAATAATGCAGACTAATTTAGAAAAGTCAAGACGACAAAAACCGGAGACTGTTATAAATGCATCATCGTCTTCGATAGATAAATATATTGATCCCGAGGGAAATTATTGCATGCGCTCATAATATTAACAATGTGTGACGTGTGTGTGACAACAATTGATTCATATATGCTCTCCTCTCAAAAAGGTTTTTATTTATGTTTGTTTTTTAAACATGGCACATGTTGCCAGAGTCTCGTGTGGAGGATGAGAGTCTAACTTTCTGACGGACGGACACTTCTCCTCCTCCTCCTCCTCTTGTCGTTTCACGTGAGCCCGTTGGATCACTAGACGCGGTCCAGAAGAGCTCCAGCTCTCCTCTTGATAACAGAGACGCGTTGACGAGTGAAACGCCTTATTACAGTCCTCATCTCAACCCCGTCCCTCCCGGAACCCCCTCTCATATTATCACAGCGATAGGCCGACATCTGGTTTTGACTTTTACATTTCGGGGTGTCTCACTACAATAAATGTACTGTTTTGACAGCCAACCGCAGCTATCGTCCGCGCCGAGATATTGTTTTAAAAGCCGACCAATTACAGCCCGCGGCACGTATTAGATTGCGGGGATCAGCAGGCGCATTTGGCGCCGGAGTTAACGCCGATGTCCGGCCGTATAGTCCGGAGCCAGGAGGCGCATCCACACGTTCACCTTCATCCACCCTCCGTGCTGTCAAACAAGGCCTCGTCATCCCCTCCCTCCCCTCCTAACACACACACACACACACACACACGCACACACACACACACACACACACACACACACACACACACACACACACACACATATTAGTGAGCCGACGAATTAAAACATTTGCAGCAGTGGTGGGATATATTATGACGTTTGAAATATTTCCAGAAGCCAGCTAACTCCGGTGATGCTGCAGTGTGATCACGAGTACGGGATTGATTCGTCAGTGTGAGCTGGTGTTAGAATTATTGAAGTTTTATTTTTCATTAGGAGACATATAGGGGAAACAAGCTTTTTAAAAGTGATTTACAAAATATTTTAAGTGTGTGTGTGTGTCTGAATTTATTGACCCTCTTTAATTTAGGCAAACTAAAATATAACTTGTTTATTTCTTGACAATTTTTTATTTTTAAAGTTTCAAAAATAAAACTTTAAATAACTGTAAAATAAAATTCTACAACTGATTATCGCTGAATCACATAATAGCCCTGCACACTTTATATAAGGTGAGGCTTTTTCACACGAGGACGAAGCGCATGATTTATTTTTTATTTTTTTATTTTTTTGCTCATATTTTGAAAGTCGAAGACGACATGCTCGACCGGAAGTCAACGAGAGAATATTCTCGCTCCGCAACTTGTAGACAAAATCTGCATGAAACCATAATTACACTGCTAAAATGGGAAGTCTGGGTAATTCTAGGGTAAACTGAGAGCTATGGGCTCCTCTTCTCAGCGCCATGTCTCCAGCACAAGACTATGTGGAACTACAGTGGAATGGAAAGGCCACCGGCTTCGGGGACTACAAACCCGGGGACACTCGCCCGTCGTCCCGCGCGCAGAGGGAGCTGAAATGTAGCATAGCTGAGTCCATCCTCTGCTTCCTCACATTCATGTTTTGTAAACAGTAAGGAGATAAGGGCGCGTTTGAAAGGCAAGTGTATTCTAAACACTCCTCCAACAAAAATAATAAATACAAGCGTTGTACGAGAAATCGTGTTTCGGCGAGGGTGACTAACCTTTACATAAGCTGTGATCCAGGGGTGGATTTAATGACTTTAATGTCATATGTTATTGATATGGTCTCGGGATGCGTTTCATTATTATTCTAATCGTATTATTATAATAATCAGGATAAATATGAGCCCATATGTTAGCAGCCATATCCTACCTCTGCAACACGTGCGTCCAGGAACATGAATGCGCGCACCTTTTCCTTGTTAGACGTCGAGGCCCACGGTCTCCTCTGTACAACGTCAGCAGGTGTGCATTTGCGCCGAAAGGTTGGCGGTTCAGCCGGTCGGCCGGGAACAATGGGCCTGCATACAGGATGTCTCCGCGGCTGACAGAGATAAGGCCAGCCGGGGTTCATGGCTCCAACAGACCTGCCTATAAAACACACTCTTCTTTTACGCACACTGTGAAGGCAGCACGCTGGATGCGCACGGCCTGGCCAAATTAATTCATTAGATGGATTTGTTTTAATAAAAGTTATGCATTGTGCCTTTACTAGAAACTATTTTTTTTAGGGCGAAATGTCTGGTAATGTACAGGGTTGATCATACCATTTTTGTGGGTTATTATAACCACATTGACTGCCCAAACGCCATTGACGCGCAGCTGTAGGTGTGATTAAGCCGTTCTGTTCATTCTCGACTGTTTCTAGGTGAAAAGGTTGCGGTGCGCGGCTTTGCTTTTCGTTCGTCTCTTCCGCCGAGCGCGCGCTGAATAACCGTGATTGTATCCTTTGTTGCGCTCTCTGAGATGACAGATTATAATCAACAAGACAGATGAGGTCAACTCATTGTAGGAGGAACACATTTGACCCCTCGCTTCTCCTCCTTCGCCACACACACACACACACACTCACACGCGTGCGTACACGCCTACGCGCGCGCGCGCACAGGAGCGTATACCTGGACGCGATCCTGGTGTTACACAGCTCGCACGCTCGACGGGGCACCGGCGATGCGACCCGGCCGGTCAAGTCGCACGCAGGTTGCAGGTTTCCCAACGCCTCCGCACAATTGAATTCCTGACATTCTCGCTAATGTTTGAGACTGAGGAGCAACAGCTTCCACTTGGAAGCGGCGCACATCAGCCCAAAGCCATTGAAAAGGAGAGTGGAGGGGTCACCACTGTTTGGTATACATCTGCTCCAAACAGGAAAATATGCAAAGATTTGATTCGCACAAAATCCGGCAATTGTTCAAATCGGGGTGTTTTTTTTTCTTCTTCTTCTTCTTCGTCTTCCTCCTTTCTCTCTCGTTGGACCAGAAATAATCCGTCCGCAGTAAATGTGCGCTATTTCTACATGACTCAACGCTGAGATGTTTATTTTCACAGCGCGTCCTCTGGTGAATCTCCAGCCTCATCAACGTGTCGCGGTGATCTACGTGATGTTTTCACTGGCTGCTGATTTCCATCTTAATGACAACCCCGCGAGACAATAGGTAACATGCAATAATTTTTCTAATTTGCCAAAATAATTACAATAGCGCGTGCCGATACACTGCGAGAGTTTATAAATAGGAACCGCGCGTTTGTTCGCCTGGGCTCGCGGTGAACAGTGGGGGTCATCGAATGTCTGGAAATACCGCGCCTATAAATACGCGTCAGTGTCATCTATTCAAGGAAGAGATGGACCGTCAACTGTTCGCGGAGGGGAAAGCCATCACGCTCTGACCTCCGTTTGCCCTCCAGCCTGCACTCAAACGTCACACGCCATCGGGCTGTCCGAGTGAGCGCGAAGGGGGTCACGATTCTGACTCCGACCTCCAGAGAGGAGAGAGCGGCTCGGATGCTGAGTGAAGAGAGGAGGGGTTGCATTAAACCTGGAGAGTGTTCTCTAAAACAATTCAAACATACACTACACAATGAATAACTGGCAATACCTGGCTATGTGCCAACAAGGCTGTTTGAACTGACAAATGTACCCGCCGTTATTCACCGGCATCAAGGCCGCGTGTTCGTCTCTGCCGTGTGGACGAGGCGGAACTGGCCAGCTTTTTACTGCACAAGGGAAACGCGATAAAAAAAAACCTTTTTCCGTTCTCTTGATTATGAGCTGCAAATTGCTTTGTCGGGATTTAAATGGCAGGTCTTTTTTTTCCCATCGTGCACTGATGGAGCCTATTTTTAAACCCCTTTCCTTTCTCTCTCTCCCCCCCTAAAAGACTTCCGCAGGGTTGCCAACCAGAAGCTATTAGGATAACTCTTCTCCTGTTAACATTCCAATTAATCAAAGATGAAGCTGCATTCCCACCGGGATCATTAAGGCCCAACACCTGTTCCTCTGATACTGTAGGCTGTTAGTATAATAAACCAGAGCAACATCTTGGTCAGGCTTGGGCAGACCTCTGGGGACACCATGAGGCACATAATCACCCAGAGCCAGTTACACATCAGTCCACTATCAGTAATGGAAATATGAACTCATTCGGATGTACGACTGCCAAACACTGAGCTTATTTCACAACCAAAACAACTCCAAAATGCCCTCTTATTTATACTATCGAGACTTCCTCATATGTCATAACAGTGCAATGCGTCCCTATTAGGATACAAATTACATGGGAGGTGATACACAACGTTAACGACGCATCATTGGATGAAATTAAAGTGATGATTCAATCAATTGTCTGTTATTCGAATATATCTCCATTCCGTTGCAATGTTGTTACTTGATTGATTTGTAAATGATAAGGTTTGTGGTAAGCCTCTCCCTATTGGCGATAACATGCAAAACAGGAAGTTGGCCTAAGGCCTGACCCTCGCCCCGCCCTACACGCCAAAAAACCCCAGTCCCAGGTCAGAGCTCAGCCGCTGCAATCCAATTTCAGACATATTCCTTTCAAGCAATTACATACCTCTTGGCAAGACCTCACAATTAAACAAATGATGATATTTTGATACCCATAATTATACGCATTCGCATAAGGTGCCCTTTCAAGTTCAGTATGCTTTTTATTACACGCTTATCATCTGTGAAGAGATTATGCACAGTGTGGGTTTGGACTGAGTTGGGGTACATTTAATCAAATAAGAGGAGCTGTAATGGAAGCATGCTGGAGTCCAGGACTACACTGCACGGGCCGCCCCCTTTTGAGCCCAGCGTATGTTTAGCAAATTTCAGACAATGAGAACGTTATGAGGGGAACTCTGAGGGAGAGCCTTTAACTGACGCCCGCTAGCAGGTCAAACACATGGCATGGTTCAAATGTACCTAATTCTGACCCCCCCCCCCCCACACACACACACACACACACACACAATTATTATATTATTTTTATAATTGATAGCACGGTTCTGATCATGGTGTGATTTGGTGAACCTGTGTATATACCCCTAAAAAATCATAATGAATAAAAAAAATAATAATAATAATAATATTTTTATATATATATATATATAATTTGTTGTAAGTCACCTAAATCTGTGTTCACTCTGAAAGAGTCTTGGTTCTCCCCTCACCCTTAATAAAAGTGGGCTGTGTGACTCTCTGCTGCCCCCCTGTGGCTTGGGAAAACAAGGACAAAAACTAAGTCTGCAATAATTTGGAGAATTAGAAGAATATCTGTTGTGACCATTTTTAAATCACACAAAATCAATAAATAATGTTATGTGTATGCGAAGATACATGCCCCCCTTCAGATATGTCTGTAATCGATACAGATACCTAACAATCAGCTGAGGTATTCATTTCTATCGAGGTAAGAAGGACTATTTTCATCGTATGTCAAGGGATAACAGAGTGGCTTGAGAACAACTCAATTTACAACCATATCACTAGCTCATAACTTGTAGATATTACTCTTATTAATGTTGATTTCAATATTATGAGAGCATTTTTGTGTTATTTTTAAAAGCCTGGCCAGTTTCCCCTTAAAATCAAGCTGGTCAAAGCAATGGTTAGCGGTTAGTTGTTACATAGGAAAAAGGTTGGATCTGTGCTACTAACCAAGGTGCCCTTGTGCAATACATTGGCAAACTAGCCTCCTGGGCAAAGTCTGTCAATTGTGCCCAACAATTTACACAAGACGCATGCTCTTTAACCCAACTACTGAACCAGTATAAAAGGTCTCAAATCACCGTGACAACTAAAAGTATAACTCCTTTGAGCTGCAACGACCCATTTGATCACCAGAGGGCAGCAAAGCTCATTTTAACTGACAAACTCTTTGTACAGGCTTGCACACGTTTCACAAAGAAGGAAAACAAAGTTGCCGCGGTCAAAATGCGTCATTATCTAATGCTGACGTTTCGTGGTTCCACTTTGTGGTTAAGGTAAATCAAATATTAATGACGGCTAAAGAGGCGTATGTTATCGAATCGTGTCAGCTAGTACAAGCTACCGTTTGAACGCTGTGCTCGGCTCAAACAGTCACATTGGGCTTTCATAACTTAGAGGAGGGTGAAGAACATTATGTTTCCGGGTGAAATCACTGCTCACAAGTTGTGTACCGGTGGTATGTGGTTGTTGGAAGAAAGCCGGCTGCCCCTCCACAGCTCCTTCACTGTGGAGGTCTGCACCAATCAGCGCCAGAGCTCAGGCAACCGGAAAAAGATGTGGCCTTCACAATAAAAGTCTCAGTGGCCACTTTACAACAAAAAGACATGTCATATTAATTAATGTGCATATGCAGCCCTTGTTATGTTGCAAACGACACATATTTATTCATCCAAGTGGGTGCCTGAACATGAAAATAAAGGCTAAACAGCTCACAAACTAGTTATATTTTTTTCCCCCTTTTTTGAATGTTGTACAGTGCTGTTTACATTGTTGATTTGAACAGCAGATTGTACTGTAGTGATTATGTTGAAACATTACATGGAGCTACTCTACTCAACAGAGCTCTACTAGACTGTAAAACATGTGGCAATATGTTGGATCTGCGTGCTGAAATCATCATAGTCCAAAACCCCTTGTAACAAAACGATGTAAATATAAGATCAGGGTGTATTTAGCAATTAATCAAAGCGTTGCAGCTCGGATCTCACGTGTTACCGGTAAGAGTTTTTATTGTGAAATTATTGAGCGGATGCTCTGTTTTTGTGCTACTCCGTCAGACTTGACAGTGGCGGCGGAGGGAGACCTGGCGGAGGAAGAAGCAGCTGTGGCGGTGGTTCACCTTCTGAAACAAGCAGGAAGCGAGACCGCGCTCCCGTGTCCACCTGCGAGATCTGTCCTGCGTGGAGGGACGGCCGGGTGTCAGACCGCGCCGTTTGTCCCGAAGACACCCACAGCAGTCTAGACACTCTTCAACGACCTCACACCAGAGAGAGACTAAAGGTAAGTCCCCACTTATGTCTCTTTTTTTATACGGACGATTTGACCCTCTCTTTTTTTTCACTTGTCGAGTGAGGAGCTCACGCCGAACTTCGTTCATCGATCTGTCAGTTCCACGTCTCATTGCTTAGCTATCCATGAGGCCAAGCGATATTAACACCGCCCTGCCTCGCAGTACATAACTCGCACACTTTAATTCGGCATTGAACCAAACAACTATGTTACCAGCCGTTATTTTAGATAACATGTTTCTGCTTGTTTTGCCTGTTATCGCCATGGGGAAAAAAAAAAAAAAAAAAACGTTCGCGTAATGAATTGTGAAGGGCGGCGGTGACGACCCCCCCAGTTTTTCAGTTGCAATTTTATGACTATCCACTGTTGTTCCCGTATGTAAGTTTATGCGGAATATAGCGGAACTTTTTCCCCGAGGATTTGTCAAAGGGTCAAAACTGGTTAAGAGAGTCGTTGACTTCAGCAACCGACCGAGAGGACTGGGTTTGTTGGGTTTGTCCGGTGCTCGGTCGGTACGAGGACAGAAAGTAGCGTCCCGGAGAGATCACGCCTCTCAAACGAGCTGTATTGTTGTCTTTATTTAGCTTGGACTATGTTTGTTAAATGTTCCCGTTTTGACAACAATGATAGAAGCACTTATAGCTATTTTAGTCACAAGTCCTGTAGTGATATCAAAACCTTTTTACTTCCCTCTCATTCTGATAGAGATCCTCCTTGAGGTCTTCAGTGACCCCGGTCCCCCATGTCAGGAAACAAAACCACAAGTGGTCTAAGGGACCATTGGGACACACTCTAAGCCCCCGTCACCACTGTGGCTGTTGTATTGTTGAGAAATGGACAGACGAGACAATATGTAGAGGATATGAAACTTTGCAGAGTGATTCATTGAGTCAGCTTTTCTGTCAATCACTTGGTTTTATTTCATTCAAAGACAGAAGTCAACGCTGACACACAACACAGCTTTAGGTGGAGTTTTAGCCGCTGCATCAGGTTAGTCTAATCCTCCTGATGTACTGGAACTAGAGCTGATTCATAAAAAAAAACTTCATGAATCACCAGTTGGGGATTCATTTGATAAGGTGTGTGTGTGTCCCAAACAGTTATGTTATCTTTAAATGTGTGTTTTTTGACCAATAATGGGTGACTTGTCAGTGAGCCTACTTCTTTATAATTGAATTTGGATTCAGGTTCATGCATGTCTACCTCTTTCTTTCTCAGGAAACCTATTTGGATCAATTCCAACCTTTTTAATGTCTGCGTGCATATAACTTGTGACTGATTTTGGGCGTGCTTGTTTGCGTTCTACAAAAAGACGATCCTAACATATCCTCAGGCTGAGATTTCCTTAAAGGGCCCCCACTGCTCAAAGTGAGCCAATAGAAATGGATTTATGAATTGGAGTTTAGTTTGAGGTCAATCTGTGTCAGGACGTCTGCAGAGGTCATGTCAGGCAACACAAGGGCGATGTAACAAATGCAAGTTTGTTGACAGGTGTGTTTGTGTACGTGGGTGCTCTCGTGCACTATTGGCGGGTGTTCAGTAGCACCTAGCTTTAAGTTTGAGCGTGATGGCATGTTTGTGTGGTGTTGTTTCAGCACCAGAGGCTAAATACCATTTGTATTAGGACAATTTAGACAACTGATGAGCAGTGCTGCTTTATGGCACTGTTGGATTCCTATTGTATTTAATGGTAATCTGGTTATTTTATCTACAAACAACCAAACGGCGTCATTAAAAGGCATCTCCACTGCAGCTCGCACACATTTCCACCTGCGCTGTTGTCCCGCACAGAGAAGAATCGCAGAGCCATGTTACAAAAGGAGAGAAGAATTCCCCCGAGCCAACGCTGGCTGTTAGTTGTTGTACCGGCACGGCACTGCCTCTGTGTGAAACGTTGTTACCGAGCTGATGCATTTGAATATGATGTTTTATGATCAGGCAGTGGTCCTGGCCGCCCTTTTCTTTTGGGCGGGTTCCGCTGTCAGGCCCCTCTTGAGGTAAAGTTAGACAACACTGATAAGACCAACTGACGTCACTTCACAGACATCAGCCAACAATGCAGCTATTTACTCCGAGCCAGATTTAGTCCCAAAGCATGCCTCTCCAGAGACACTGGGTCCAAATGAAAGCAGAATTCTAAATAAGTGTCCCACAAAAAAAAAGAAAGACGTCTTGCAACTGTGCTGACGTCCATGTACCGTGTCATCGGCCTAACGAAGTTGAACAGTACTGTGAAGTTATTTTGAGTGTGAGGCCT
This sequence comes from Eutrigla gurnardus, assembly GCF_963514095.1. Classification (NCBI taxonomy): domain Eukaryota; kingdom Metazoa; phylum Chordata; class Actinopteri; order Perciformes; family Triglidae; genus Eutrigla; species Eutrigla gurnardus. Next base: position 20,801,795 of record NC_139924.1, on the reverse strand, counting down.
CTGATTAGTGTAGTGGTTTAGGATTGAGCTTCTTGAACCATATAGGGTGTTTGAGGCTGAATTAACGCTGAGAAAAGGGAAAGGCGGAGACTTCGACTGGAGAAAAAGTTCTGTGTCTGGTAACGTGGTGAAGTTACGAGGTGAAGCTTAGAGCAAAGAGGCCTGTGACTAATACTGCCAGACTTGCATACGGAGAACTATAATGCATTTAATTGCTGGAGCATGTATCACTGTTGAGCCTCAAAAACTCCTCAAGTCTTAAAGCAAAGCACATAAAGAAACCAACCACGGCGGGATGGCATATTGCAGCATAGTCAAACTAAACGTGCAGTGCAGCCGGTAAGTATTTGGACAGTGATTTATATTTCTTAGTTTTGGCTCTTACTCCGCCATGTTGAATTTCAAACAAAACAATGACTGTGAGGTGAAAACGCTGACTTTCAACTTTAAGGGTGCTTGCATCAATACTAGGTGAACCTTTTGGGAACGCTTTGATGTCAACAGTGATTGTTTCATTTTGGTCCAGTTAGAAAAGGTGGATTTTGAAGGCTTTATATGTAGAATAATGAGTTGCAATGTGTTTGTGCAAAGTGTCAGACAGGCTGTGTTTTGGTATTGAGCCAGAGGTCCGGACATTGACCAGCTGATTTATGCCTGACAAGTACGCTCCTTCTTTGAGTTCCCGTCATACTGGCTGCTGTGCTTGAATACTGCTGGAGCTCTGAAAGGCAGCATTATTGAAAAATATAGAAACTGAGCAGTGGAGTAGCATCAAAGGGGGAAAAATATATATATATTGCAACAATAATAGTATAGCCTCAATAGTATATTCTATTATCTTCCTTTGCTTGTGGAGTGAAACGTGTTGCAACTGTTGTTACTCATTGTTTGTGCGATCCCCATTTACTTTGTTTTCTCCCCTCCTAATCACCCTTCATAACAGCGTACGGTTTGCGTAACATCCTCTCAAAGATGAGTATGAAAGTGAGTCGGTTGATGTGGCTTTCTTTTCTTTTTCATGTGTGTGTGCAAGCTAAGCGTTCACAATTAGGCCACTAGCTTGCATGATGACGACTGAATTTGCTGAGCGGCACAATTTCATGTATTTTTCCAGTTTAGTCAGTGGCGTTACTGCTTATTATAGAACTATACGTATCGTGGAAATCGGCATAGCGAGAAATGCGAGCGACTGTGAGTTGAGAACAGCCTGCGGGAGTTCTTCACTTTGCTGCACAGCAGGCCAGGACCTGCCAAGGAATGCACAGAGACAGCAGGAGAGGTTCAGAGTCACATACCAAGTAGCGGGGCCAAATGCCAGGGCAAGGTACAGTGAAATAAGACGAGATGATCGGAGCGAGGTAAAGGAGTCAGCACAGTAACATACGAAACAAATGACTCCCTTTTGATTCATTCACAGAGAAGAAATGCATTCAACTAGACTTCAAAGCAGTTACTCAAGTACTCTTCAGAGTAATGTAAATGCCACAAACCTATCTCAAGGCTTGACACAATCCTCCCCGTCACCATCAGCACACTCGCTTTCTGCATACCGTTCGTGAATGAAATGTGAAGAAAACAGACTCTCCCTCCGGTTGCTGAATGGAAACGACATCTGAGCATCTTCGATCACGTATGCATGCAGGAAGTGCAGACTCCCTGAACATGAGCGACAGAGTTGCTGCTCGCTGCCTTTTCTGTTGCTGTTATGGCATTTTGAAATTTGCTGACGAGCTGCATTGCATTAAGGAGCTCTTCTGACGGAAATACAAACCCAAAAGACGAACTATATTTAGGACCGTCGAGAGAGCGAGGGGTTAGATTTGGTGTCTTCTTGTATCAAAAGGTTGCTGTCCTGCCGTCACCTCCCAGTTGTAGACCGTTATGTTCCCAAGTCAGCCGGTGATGATGATATATAGATTATCAGTATTGCATTACATGATGAAATACCAGCGTGTGATACAAAGTGAAATGTCAAGTTAAAACAACGGGACACTCATCCAGGCAGGAGAAGAAACATGTCTTTTAATGACACGCAGCCAGCTAATAATTCAATTCAATTCAATTTGATTTATAGTGTCAAATCACAACAGAAGTCATCTCAGGACACTTAACACATTGAGCAGGACTAGAATACGCTCAAAATTTCAAGAGTCAACACAATTTCAAAGTCCCAACATCACCCACGGGCAAGCGTTGCAAAAACTGCCTTAATCCGGCGTGTATACACATATGTATTTCCATAGCGATCCATCTTTGAAATGCAAAGATTTTGGGGTGATGATGATGGTATCAAGGCAGGGAACAGGATTAATATGAATGTGTGATGCAATGATGGTGAACATTTTCTCACAATGAAAAGAAATGCATCAGACTACGTGACAATACCTTGTAAAAAATAAAAACGCAGACTGGTATGAGGTGGAAATTTTGTTGGAACTACAGTGGATACAAAATAGACCAACAAATAGTTATGTTTACTTTCATATTCTTGTCTCTTAATGCGTAAGAATTTCTTTATTTCACAAGAGTTTTTCATCCAGTCACATGTATACAGATAAACACTTAAAATGTACGATAGACGATAGACTTTGAAAAGATGGAAAATACACTTTGCATAAGAGATCAAAAATGAATATTCTTAACCTATCAAACTAATGCGTCATAACAAAAGACCCACTCATCTGTACTATGAGACTTGCGTCCCCTCGCAGATACAGTAGCTTTAGGCAGCAACCGCAGCAGCCCAAGATGCATAGATAGCGTCCAGTTATGCCGCCGTCCGAGGGGACTCCAGCCTCCGCTCTGCAACCTGAGAGGGCAAAACCTCAGCTTCACATCTCCATAGCAACGCTTCCTTCCAGCGCAGGTCCCCGTCTGCAACTGCTGATGACGCAGGAACACTCTGTCCCACACACACATTCTTGTTGAGAGCACGCGTCCAGCCTTTTGATCTCTTGGTATGCCTTTCTCCCTAAAAGCGATGAATGTGCACGTTACATACATGTGAAGGTGCGTTGACATGCTGCCACCCTGCCAGCATTCCTCCACCCACGCGTCCACACATAACTGAAAACCGCCGACATCTTGGGTGTCTGTTTAGAGACGGCACAAGATCTGGGATAGCCTACACTTACAGGGAGCATTCGGAATAATACATTAATTAATAGTAATTAATTCATAATAAATGAATAATACTCTGCTATTAAATTGTCACACAAGTGAGAAAATGTGGAACTTCTTGCTTGTTTTATGCAGAATACCTTATAACAAAGCGATGATTACACTTTAACACGGAACTGTGTTAAATTGCAACCATGCCCATCGTCTGACATCATGCTGTCCTTCATGATGTCATTGTGTCATTAGGTCCACAAGTCTGGACAGTGTTAAGAGTTTATCTCTCCCTCTCAACCTTTCTCACTTCTGTTCCCCCCCCCCCCCCCCCCCCCCCCCCCTTGTGATCTCGATATGTTGTTTCATATATCCAACAATATGTATCACGATTTCTGCATATTCAACAAGTAAACAGTCGATGTGAAATTCTAGTCTGTTATGTATATTCCTGAATGAAATACTGAAAAGTATCGAGCATGTTTTCATTTGAACTTTAGTGCAGAATGAGCCGATCTTCTGGGATGTTTTAGTCGGCATGCGCTTGTCATCAATTTAGACGACATAATTGTGCATCATCACGGAAAGTGGATGAAATTATAACATTGAATTATCACCGGGCTCTGTGTGAAATGACGTGACGTACGACTGATATCAGCCAACTACATCATTGTGTGTCTGGCTGTGTTGTAATTAGTGTGACACCTTGTCGTTGCGCGCGTGTGTGTGTGTGTGTGTCTTGTGAGTGATGCACCACAGGCTGAGACCTTTGCTCAGTCAGCCTCCCCGAAGGTAACTGATTTACAGCCTCCGAGGGGAACTTTTTGAGAACACACACACAGAGAGACACTCTCACACTCCGCCCACCACAGGGCAGCCTCACAATAGCACCTAAAAATAGAGAATGAAGCAAGTGCTAAAAAAAGGGAGACAAGGGGGAAGGAGAGGGTAAAGGCCACGGATAGACACAGACGCCACAGAGGAGATGCATTGATTAAAAGACCTCATATGAAATACTTGTAATTTCACTTTGATGACAGTAAAACCCGCCTGTGTGTGTTTCTCATGGTTTTCCGTGATGGAGGGTTATAAACATCCCACTGTGCTAACGAGTGGGTGTGTATTGTTTTTTTAGAAATGGACAGACAGTGCTCTTTTGTTTACGGTGAGGCAGTGATGACGCATTGGCCAAATGTAATGGCTCTTCAGACATCACTTGGGTTTGGGGAGTGCGTGAAATTGTTGTACTGGTGCATCACTCCCGCATTCCTTTTGGATGTTTCCAGCTCTTTGCCTAAATCCTCTTTGTTTGACGATTTCCAGAGACCTGAAACTTACACGAGGTCCATCACAGTGAACATTTTTCTTTTGCGAAACAAAAGTAGCTGTAAATGTATTCCCTTTCATCATACTTGTCCACCTCCAGGCTTTATTTGCTAATGCTTGGGCCCAGGAGTGAAGTCATTGCTAGTGTCAGGACAGGGACCGCCCTTAAGGAAATTTGGTTTATTATGCCCAATCCCCTTAGGGCTCAACAAACCACCTGTTAACAATAGGAGCTCTCAGCTGCCCTTTATGGTCTGAAGGTTGTAAGCTGTTTATGAGGCTGGCGAGGAGTGAAAGCATTGCTGCCCCAGTGACTGACCCACATGACCAATGCAATGAGAAATAGCGGGCACATTTGCAGACGAGGTGAGGTGGGATGAGAGACTTTTTAGGATTGTGCATTCCTCACATTCCTGTACCAGAGGGGGGTGTGTGTGTGTTTGGTCAGTTAGAGTAGCCTACAGTGTATTTGCCGATTTCCTTTTGCATTAGAAACCCCACTGAATGCACATGAAGGTTAAAGCCGCTAGCTTTTAATTATTTACCAGAGATGTGCTCATCACTTTATTGGAAATAAGTCATTCAGAATGGGGGGGGGGAAAGCATTTAAAAAAACAACAACAACCATTTATTCATTTACTTGACTAACCGACACGTCAATAGTGTGCAGCTCCAGTTTACCCAATTGTAGCTTTTCAATTGGAGGTTTAAAAATTGTGTAGGAAGCCTTTACACATTTATGATTTTTGTAATTTATAAAACTACCATTGTTATGTCAAAAATAATCTCAGGCGGCAGATATATAAATGCATCTTAAACGGAAGAAAACTGAATCAGATTTACTTCTATAAAGGTCAGTAGACCTTTTTTATATCAAGTTATTTTCTTGTGTTCTTGTTATTGTCTGGCTGTCAAATTAATATTTATTTAAATCAAGACTTAAAGAGATGAATACTGTAGTGGGACGTTTAGATTGTCTTGTTCCTGGAAATATAACAAACACATAAAAGTCAAGTTATGGTGAGCAATAACCAATCAATCTGTAGTCACGGTCCAGTTATACAAACTTTTACAAGATCACAGATTCTTTTCAGCATCAGCCCCTAAAAACCCATTGACATTAGAGTAGCGTTGTGCCCAGAGAACTGTGGCAGAGCTAACTTTAAGGCTGTCCCTCCGGCAAAAACGTCATCGCTGAAACACTCTATAGTGAATCCTCTGTCTGTCTTGGTCTCTCAATTTCTCCTAAAATCACTGTCACACACACACACTTGCTGTGGATCATGTGATGCTTTGAGCTGAATCCAGAATGGGAGTTAAACATTGACTGTCTCTGGCCGGAGATTTTATCAGTGTTTAACAGCGCACTTCCTGGAGCCGGTCATCCAATGTTTGTGTGTGTGTGTGTTTGTGTGTGTTCAAAGTGTTTCAGTGCCCATTTTCTTGGAAAAACATGGTCCCAACTCTTTCTATGATTTTTTTTTTTTTCTGTGTCACTGTGCCTTTACATAAAACTCTACTCGCACACACTCACCACAGTTGTTTCTGTGGACCTCTGTGTGACACACCCTGGTAAACAAGATAGGGCATCTTAACCACTGGGGGAAAACAGGAAGTTTACTGGCCACAATCAGTGTGTGCATTGTGTGTCATCACTGTGCACAGCGTCATTGTGGGTTTATGCCCGCGGTATACTTTACATCTTGGTTTCCATATAGTTGCAGCTCTTTGAGCTATCAACAGACGTCCCGAGGAGAACCCTACGGACTGCCTTGGATACTTTGTCTGCATACAGAGGTCATTTTTTTGAATATGTCTGTATCAGCCGTGGTCACATGCAGTACTTATGTTTGTTGTTGTTTGTTTCTTAGAACTGAATGTCCACAAATGGGAAAAGGTGAATCATACATTGCTGTTTTCCATGTGAGGCATTCATTCATTCAGTGATGTTGCTCTGATACATCTGCTTGTTGTTTCACAGTTGATTGCGTTTCGTTTTCAGTCTTTTCAGAATTAAAAACTGCGTAACAGATGGATAACTAGAGATAGAGGCAATATGTGTTTTTAATTCTTTTCGCTAATAATCTCTACAGTGACCATGAGTGGAATGATTATGTATCATAGCGAAATGAGGCAGAGGGAATAGATGGTAAGAAGAAACAGCACAGGGTCAGAAGGGGCACGCTGTTCTTTCGGTTGTCTTATCTCGGGTGACGGAGCAGCTGGAGCCTCTGTGAGTGTGTGGGAGCTTACATCAGGTGATGCACATTTGTGTGTTCAGTATTGTCTCTCACTTAGAGGGCCAAACCCATCTTGTTCTCTTTCCATTTTCTGTGTTTATTTATCATCTTAAACTTGCCCCTTTACTGTCTCAACTCCACTATGAACATGACACTTAAAGAAACGGCTCCCAGACATATATTGTGGTATTCCCGCTCCCCAAGCAGTCATTTGTTTTGTCCTCTCGTCCATCAGATGCAGTGTGCAAGCTGCTATCCAGACACCCCCAGCAAGGAGCAGAGGCACAGGAAATAAAAGACTTAAGGAGACGGCAGGTAAAACCTGTGTGTTTAAGCATGCCGTATCTTGTAATTATCTTGACCTACTTTCACTCCGATGCTGCCGTGTGTTTCTATATGGAAGTGGGAGAGGAGGAATGGAGCTCTGACTTGGCTGGAATCTGGGAGAGTAGGCCTCGTCCTGACAGGCGGGGAATGCGGGGAAGTCAGCCAGCACGCTTTACTTCCATGTCCAACCACCTCGGCACACTCTCACCGCATCACGTTTTATCTGCTACATCCTTCTAACTGGCTGGAGTTACAGTGGAACTTGTCTGGACAGTTCAGCATAATAGGTCCATAGGTTTCTTTCTTCTCTTGTGTCACTCGAGCTAGGCTTGGGATTAGAGATGTTTCGATACCGTTTTTCCCCTCCCGATACCGATTCCGATACTCGTGCTGTGGGTATCAGCCGATACCGAGTACCGATACCGATACCAGTGTGTTTAGAAAAAGAAAAAGATCATACTACGCCTGCATGGCTGTGATATGATTATCATTGTGGTAAGGCCCGGCTCCGGTTAAACCCTTTGTAAAACATGAATGAATGCAGCAAATGGAAGCCATTTTTTTTTTTTTTTTAAATGGAACAGTATAAAACAGTAGTGCAACAGCAACTTAACTAAATAAATATAGGAATAATTATTAAATAAATAAATAAAGTACAGCCACCATATTGTAAAATAAAAAAAGGCATTTAATCTTAAATAAATTCCTATTTCTAATAAATTACGTGGTATCGGATGGACTCCAGTACTCGCCGATACCGATGCCAGCAATTGCAGCAGTATCGGAGGCATTTCCGATACTGGTATCGTATTCAGAACAACTCTACTTGGAATGAAAATGATCAGCATCTTTGTGCTTCCCTACCTTTCTCTTGTAACTCTCTTGCCTCCAACGTGTGGGACATCTAAAGAGTTTGAGTAGCTGCTGCACTTGGCAGTAATTTCCTCGTGACAAGTATTGCACCTTGTGCTATCTTTAGCCAGAATGTTTAGGTAACAATACGTCCTCAGTTCAAGATATAAGGTGCAGTAGTACATGTATTGTACATGTGTATGTGTGAGTGTAGACCACATAGTTTCCCAGTATAGCTGATGAACAGGGGCCCAATTTTAGATTGGATGTCAAATGTAAAATTAACCTAAACGTACTTAACTCTAGCACTCTCAGTACTACTGACCCAATTTATCACTCCATTTATTGCTGTAAATCACAAGTGGGATGTGTGAGTCCGCTGCTTATCAAGTGCAGAATAGATGGTTTGTTGTAGGTTGTCTTTCTTTGTCTTTTCTGATGTCACTCACCGCATGTTCTCCTTTGCCCTCTTAGCACAATAGAACTGAATCAATCAAGTCAGTTGATTAATTTGTAGGTTGACAGGATCTGCAACAATCTTTATACTCGGCTAATTGTTGAAGTACTTTGTTAGGCCAAAATGTAAGTGATCCAATTTAGGTCTGTTAACCTGGATTTTGGTTAATTGTGACTGCATTTAAAAATGCATATTTTCCAACATTTTATAAGCCAATGTTTCATTAGAAACAACAATGAAAGAAGTAGTTAGTTGCAGGCTGAAGGCGTACACGTTAAGGAGACCTGACTGTGATTTTCAGTTTTACTTCTTACTTTTCTTCACCACAATTGCACGTGTGCCAGCTGCAGGAACAGTACGTAAACACAGTGTTTACTTCCTCCTCCTCCTCCTCCTCCTCCTCCTCCTCCTCCTCCCAGAAGTATGCTTTACAAATGCAGCAGCGCAGGTGCAGCTTTGACATCCATGAGCATAAAAAATGCATTTCCTGCTGTCAATCAGTGCTGATGGTGGCCAATAACCCCCCCCCCCCCACCTCACTCCTACTCGGATGTGGAAAAATGCCTTGATCCAATTACTCATGCTATGTTCTGTCTCTGGTGCAGAGGGAATTTTAATGGCACTGCAAGATCATCACGGTAGCTTCTCGTAGGACAAATGAGGAATGTTTGCAGACTTTCTTTCTTTTTCCTAGAAATGAACTCTTCAGTGTTCTCTCTTGCTTTTATTATTAACATCAAGCTGTGTGTTTTTTCTCACACAATCCTAGGAAGCCCTGCCCTCGGGCTCATTCTTAGGACTGTGTTTGGGTGGCATTATCCTTATGGCATTGACCTTGCTACATGAGGTATTACAGAGGTAGTGTATAATTAGACTAGCCCGTGTTTTCAGCTGGACAATAGAACATATACAGCTATAGCTAACTACAGATGGAGAGTGAAGATAGGCAGTTTACTTGCATGCTGTGTTATAGACTATCCTCTGTTTGCTTTAATGAGAGATGTGGATGACATTGGCCTGTGTGTGGGGATATAGTTAAACAGAAAGGGACGCCGTGGCAGGGCAGTGGGTTGAGTCGAGAAGCCCAGAGAGACATGTGGACGTATAAACCGGAGAGGCGGACATCAGCGTGTCGTTTACCGCAACTCAGCAACCCAGTCACCTCTATATCGAGATGACAGCCGGAGCCAAGAAATGTCTCCCATTTCCAGCCTTGTGCCAGTGTGTGGCCCTTTGTTTATGAGGGAGATAAATGGTGGTTTGGCAAGATGCTGGGAGACCAATATTGAAAAATCAGCAGTGTGTGTGGGAGCCATCCCCGCCACATTCACGACAGCTCAGTGTTATTTTTGTCCATTCCTTTCCTTTCCAGGCTTTGCAGTGTTTCATGATGTGTGTGTGTGTGTGTGTGCTAAGCTGGGATTTTATTTAAATCAATACCCACGTTTGAAGAATCCCATTGAAATGCGTTGTGCTTCTGGCAGTGACCTTAAACAACCTCTCAGTCAGCTCTGCTGTTCTTTTGCTGAACTTGTTGTTCACATATTTCTATCAGACTCCTCTGTTGTGGTTGTAAATGCCTGGTTCTGCCTCGACGCAGAATAATCGCTAAAGAGGTTTGTGTGTGTTTTGTCTGAGGGTGTTCCCACAGTGTCAGATTTTGAAAATTCCCAGATTAGAATCAAAAGAAAGGCATCTTTTTTTAGTAATATATGAATTTCTTTAATAATACTAATTTCAGCTTCTCAAATGGGAACATTTGGGAGGTTTTATGCGATGGTAGTCTTTGGGAAACGGTTAGGATTGTATCACTGTTTTCAGTCACCTATCGCAGAAAAAAAGGGGAACAAATATAACTTTTTGAGATGTCCAATCATGCCACCATTTTTGTTGCTTTCTTTTGCTCCAACATCTGGTGTATGAGGCTTCAGACTCATTCTTTCACCACCATCCTGAATCAAGAAAATAATCTGTAGTTGCAGCTGTAATCACACATATTTTCTGTATTGTTGTCAGCTTTTTCAGTGTTTGCAACATGTTTCAGTAATATGGGGTTGAATTGGAAGGTGATAAGTCGAGATGCAGATGTAGTCACAAGATGCTTAATTTTCTCTTCAATGGAAAAAATATTGACATCACAAATGGAAAAACATGGCCTCAACATGTTTAATCCCTAATCATAGCTGTTCATTGTTTCCTCTTTGTCAGAGTTTCCAAGAGGGCTTCCTCTGTCCTTTTGTATCAAATGGAACAAAGACTAAACCTCATGTCACCCTCATAGAGTAGCTGTTTGTAAGCGATCCTACTCGACATCAAAACAAGACCAACCATAGCGGTCACCTCCAGTCAGCCTTCCCATCGTGGCGCCTGGAGCGCTGCACCCAATGCTCCAGTTATTCAAATGTTGAACAAACATGCATGTAGCTCATTTATATAATATTCAAAATAGATCTTCTGTTTGTTTTTGATGACATCCATAGAAGACTATGATTTATTATTTTTTTCTGCGTTTTATTCACTCTCCAGAGCAGACGAGATATGCCTGTGCGTTTTTAATTTCCACATTTTTCAGTTTCACACAATCAGATTGGCAAGGCGAGCTTTGCATATGTGGTTTTTGCAAGGCTTCCTCGTGCCTGTAGTGTGTTTTGTGTGTATCAGAGCTCGATTTAAATAATGACATGTTGTCGTGAGAGTAAGAGTTTGCATAGTCCTCCGCTTTCCAGTAAAGGTATGAAAAACACCAGCTATGTTTGAGTGCTTTGCTTGCATGTCTCTCAGGAAGGCCGGTGCAAATTCACTGGAGTATTATTGGCTTTTACTCATCAGTGCTTATTAACATGTGCTGAGGCGTTGACCCCTGTTGCTGCATGCGTACGCCGGGTGTGCATGAAGCTACAAATCTCTCTAAATACAGTAAATCATGTGAGTGTGGTTGTTTATTGTAGGGCAACACAGTGTGACCAGTGCCATGTGACCCTGTTGCCCCCTCCAGCCTTAGTGTTTTTACTGGAGCTCAGAGGGTGTATCGGTCTGTGAGGCCAACCAGCTAGGGGTGTGTGTGTGTGTGTGTGTCTCTGTGTCTGTGTCTGTGTGAAATGTTGTAAGGGGGGGTGGGGGGTAGGTTGTGAGGGTTGATGGGTGCAAGGGGCAACACAAGGGCAGTGTTTGTGCAGGGCACGGGACTGTCCTCGCTGGCACGCACGTACACATACAAACACACACTTGGCAAAAACAGAGGCTTATTGTGGACGCCCAGCCCAGTTCGTCCGCGCACTACAGTCACACATTGTATCACACATTGCTTCTCCATCTCCGTCTTTCTCTTATCTTTCCCTCTTGTCATTTATCATAAAATGACTGCTTCTGTCTGTCTTTTCTTCCTCTCTTGTCACTTCCCACCACGCTAGTTTCAACTCTCTTTATTTTTGTTTTCACTTCTGTTTCTGATGACCTCGCATTGAACCGTCACCTGTGTGTCGAGCTTATCAGTCGCTCAACCTTGTTTTGTCTTCTCTTTTTTTTTAATCATACAAATTACCCCTTCCCTGTGAGTCTCTACCTTGAATCTTCCTCCCATCCCCCTTTTCGTCGTCTCCTCTGAAATGTCCGACTGTTATGGGGAGATGCATGCCACCTTATGTTTGTCCCTGTGTGCTTCTCCTCAACTCGTCTTGTGTCTGTGAAGTGAATCAGGCTCTGTGGAACATCACACTTGCACGCTCGCTCCCCCCACCAGTCTCCTCACCCCCGTCCTCACGGAGATGGGAGCTAATAAGATGAACTCCTTATCCATCTTTATTATGCAGACTATCTTCCGAGCAGTCCACATTATATCAAATTACTCTTAAACGATCAACAAAGTGATTATGACTTCCTAATGCCATCATCATACATCATTGAACTTGTTTTGCAACATTTTATTGTCCTTTTAATTTTCTCTGGATGTGAGCTAATAGACTTTCTTCAAGAAATGAGACGTTACCATGGTCACTATGCAGTATTGTTATAATTAGCCATTCCCTCCTATTCCTGGCCCTCTCCTCACGCTACTTTGTAGCGAGGTGAAGAACACACACTCGTTGAACCCTTTTGATCTCTTGCGACACTGAGGCATAAATTCACTATTCTCTGCATGGAAGTTCAGCATCTGCCAGTTTACCTGTTGACCCTTAATTGATACGTTATGTATGGAATTTTCTGTACCAATAAACTACCCTTGCAGTACAGTATGCAACAAAAGTGCAAGACTGTAGATTGACGTTTAATCTCTGAGGTTTCAACTTCCCACTTTACATTAGGGTTGGGCAATACGTTAACATTTTCCAAATAGGGATTGTAGTTTTTAAGGTGGGAGATCAGCTGTACCTGTATTCAGTAGCAGCACCCCATTTTCAGACCATTATCTCTCTGTAAACTGGTTGTGTGTGAAGATCCCAGTAGATCAGCAGCTGCTGAAATACTCAGACCAGCCCGTCTGGCACCAACAACCACGCCACGTTCAAAGACCACTTCCTTCCCCATTCTGATGCTTGTTTTGAACTTCAGCAGATCGTCTTGACCATGTCTACACGCCTAAATGCATTGAGTTGCTGCCATGTGATTGGCTGATTAGACATTTGCAATAACCAGCAGTTGAACAGGTGTACCTAATAAACTGGCTGGTGGGTGTGTATTCATAGTTGCAATGCACACAAAGAGTGCATTATATTGCCATTAATACATGTTGTTCGAGGGGTTATCCATTGCATGAAAAAGATCTTCTTCTCCTCAATACCCTGCAGGCTGTCTTGCTTCATACCTCCCCCACTTAGTTGATGGCTGCATCAACTGAGTTGCCTGCCCCCCCTGATGCAGATGCAGAAATGGATGCCAACGAGTGCAAACTTGATAAAGTCACAGTGCAGCCTTCACTGTCACAATCTATCTGGCAGAGTGACTCACAGATAGAGGTACTTCCATGAGTTGGTGCAGTTGTCACTATAGGGATTGATGATGATCTTATTTTCTTCCCTATGATGCAACAATAGGCAAACGGATTGGATGTGATCAGTGTCACGGTGCATTAATGGTCATGTAACGTTGCAGGTGAGCTGTAACCTTCCACATATTAATGCTGTAAGAAGTTTGGACTTGCTCAGCACAAAATGTCTCAGTGAAAATGTCATAGTGGCATGACGTTATCCATTGTGCATAGTTCATGCACAACAAATGAATGAAAACTGGGTACATCGGCCCCTCTGCCATCTATCTAATATCAATTTGATGGTTGAGTAGGCAATCTGTATTGAGCCGTCCTTCAGCCCGGAATAGCTCTAACTGACTTACTAGGGAGGTGAAGAGAGGCAAACACTGGCCCCCCCAAGAGGAGACACAGACGCTGTAGAGAGTGGAGAGAGCTTCCCTCACCCGGATTCACATTTTACGCAATTTCCATGAATGTTGGGTTATGTGTCTGTATTTTAATATTTCCTGTTTATTTATCTGAAATAATCTACGGACCTTAGCTGCAGCTAATTACAGTAGCAGCGTGCAGATTGACGCTAATTGGTAAGTGTGTGTATTGTGTCAGCAGAGTCATAAGGCCACAAGAGTGCCAAGGTTTTGAAAACATTGTTGTGCATACAAGCTGAGCAAAGATATTTTATCTTCTCGTACTCCAGTTGGCAAGATGACGTTGACTTGACTAGAAAACGGTTAACAACATTAAAAATAACTCTTCAGGATTAAGAATAACAGCTCCGCCTCTGAGCGTTCATCGGCTTTTTATGAATGACTGGTAGGGACTTTTGCTCTGGTTGTTTTTTGTCACTCATTTCCTATCTAGTGTCATTGCTTCCTGCCTGAGAAGTGGGCATGTGCCACTGTGTCACTGGAAGTGGTTAGTATGATGGATCACTGCTAGCTGTCCGGATGTGGTTGGTTCACACACACAAAGCTTCCAAACGCACACACACACACACTTCCACTCACACATGCTCCCACCCTATCACTCCAGCCGCGCTTCCTCTCAGATACAGTGTGCATGGAGACAGTTTGTTCCCTCGTGGCTGTGAGAATATTTTTGCGAGGTATTGGGTTTCAAGACACTTCCTCATTTCTAGTTCTATGGCCGATGCATCTCTGTTTCCTGTAGCAGCACAAAGACGTTGGGTTGATTGATAACATCAGATGAACTTGAACCCTGTGGACGAATTAAGGCACTGAAGCAAGAAATAGTTGTAGTAGGATCAGTGATGGAATGTAAATACGTGCATTTACTCAAGTACTGTACTTAAGTACACATTTGAGGTACTTTAGTTTTTTCCATTTTATGAATCTTTATACTTCTACAACTCACAGGCAAATGTTGTCTTTTCTACTCCGCTACAATTGTCCGACAGCTTTAGTTACTTTTAAAATTACAATTTTTCCATCACTCCCTGTCTTGTCAACATATTGCTTTTTTCCGACCTTTTTTTCTTATAAACCCTCAAACTAAAGCTTAATGGATATTTTCCTACTTCTTAAGCTAAATAAACTATTTTAAAAACGTTTTGGATCAGCTGGAAAATGTTTAGTCACAAACAAACATGATGATCTTTTAAAACATGATGCATTGCGATACATATATCTTTTGATAGCCTACTTTAAGTACATTTAAATGATGATACTTGATTATGAACATGATTTTACTTAAGTAAGGTATTGAATGTTATATTCCACCACTACGTAGGGTGCAGCAGCAGAAAAACTTCATGAGTACAATACGAGAGGTTCAGATTAAACTTGAGGACTTGATGTAAACACACTGCAGCAACTGTGCACATAGACACATTCGCACATGCACACACACACACAAACATGACTCCGCAGTCAGTGTCGGGGATAAAGTGACTGTTACACCTGAATGTGTTTACCGTCTACAGCCGCCACCTAAGTGTTGCTCCGAATGTGACGCACACGCCCCAGCTGACCGCTTAGCCACACACCACTGAGACAAACACATACTGTTGAGCTTTTATCACAGTAAGTATGTTGTGCACAAAGCTACAAGCCCTTTCCATTCATCTCTACCGCTCCGAGGCTACGCTGCTCTGCTAGAGTTACCTGTGTCTGTCCATGTGGTGTTTTGTAGTAGCCATTGATAACGAGAAACTGCATCTCTTTAATGAATGGACCATGTGCTGTAGTTGGGCTAATACTTTACTCCTTGTGATTTTATAAACATTTAGTCTCATACGTTGCCGTTGCGGTTAGTGGCTGAAAGTGAAACCGGATATCTGGTGGTGGCACCAACCTACCGAAAGTACTGTGTATATAGATTGATATGATGTAATAATGAAATCACGGCTGTAATTGATTGTTTTAATTGATTGTTCTGCTGTCAATTAATTTGGTGGACATTTAGGTTATAAAATATCTAAAATAGAAAAATTCCTTTAATACAATGTTGTGTTTTTTCTATTCCAACAGTCCGAAGCCCAGGTATATTCAATACTTCAATACTGTGATATAAAAAGAGAAAAGTAACAAATCCTCTTAATTGTATAAGATCTTACCAATCTTTGGCATTTGTTACTTTCAAATGACCTTCGACTGAGTTCATCAAATTATTTCAGCACGAGTAAAGCATTTCTTTATGTAATCTGTGAGACACTTTGAAAGTGTCCACTAAACATTCAAAGAAAGATGAGCTGGATGACACCAATGCACCTACACCCCCACAACACACACACACTCTCACTTTGCTTGCCCAGAGGTGGAAACGCCGACTCAGGCGGTCTCAGTATTGCCTGCGTGTGTGTGTGTGTGTGTCCATAGTCATTTACTGGAGTACAGTGTTTGTAGCGGGGAGGTGACGAGGTCTTAGATCCTCTTTGTGAACTTTATTTTTAGAACAGCAGGGAATAAAATGTGTCACAGGACCCTTAATCACCAGGCATGACCTTTTTATACACACACAAACTATTTATGTTAGCCCTTCTTTTTCAGTCAGTCACACAGAAGCGTGGACACACACTCCATTGTAGAGAGCCTCACAGGCCTCTCACTGTCAGACAGAGAGCTTTAGAAAGATGGTGCTGAGTAACACCAGTGTTTAAATAACCATAAATGCATCTGGGCATGAAAGCCTTCACAGCATGTCACTGGTTCAGAGGAACTAGTGCTTCCATCACAAGCAGTGATTTGCTCCGTCTGTATTATCAGAGGTTTTTTTTCCCTTTCTTTTTTATTGTGGCTGGCTTGGTCGTGGTGTACTGTATGTTGTTCTCCTCTACCTCTTGAAAGAGGTTTGCCTCTCAGGTACACTTCCCTCTGGTCTACCAACTCTCCTTTCATTTACCAACACACACAATTCCAGTGAATTTGCCCATATTTTGATCAGACATGACGATTCTCCTTTTCTCCCCAGGAATCTGTATTTTCATTTTGTGAAAGGAAACAAGTTGGGGTGCATTTCTAACAATGATTCGACTACATAAACAAGTACACCAAAAATCTGCTTTGGTTTCAAACAGAAAACAGCCAAAGCACATGCAAATAGCTTCATATTTCCGCACCTTCAAACACAAATACGCATCAAAGTGTGCCTGGAAGCTGTGAACTGGAGTCCTCATAGTGATACATTGTTTACTTCTGCTAATGGTGGCTAACTGGACAGATCCCTTCAGGCTCTTGTGCTGTTTGTTGTCACATGAAACTCTCTCTTTCTCCCTGATCTTACAAACCTACTTGTTCTCCTGTGATCCACCCACTGAAACCTGACCTTGCAGCAGACCTTTGGCTGTCTGCCACCATATCCTCAATAACCCTGCTCACCTGAGTGTGTGTGTGTGTGTGTGTGTGTGTGTGTGTGTGTGTGTGTGTGTGTGTGTGTGTGTGTGTGTGTGTGTGTGTGTGTGTGTGTGTGTGTGTGTGTGTGTGTGTGTGTGTGTGTGTGTGTGTGTGTGTGTGTGTGTGTGTGTGTGTGTGTGTGTGTGTGTGTGTGTGTGTGTGTGTGTGTGTGTGTGTGTGTGTGTGTGTGTGTGTGTGCATGAAAGAGACACACAGACGGAGAGAGAGGCAGAATGTGTCTGCATCACAGCAGGATGAGACACTATTCAAGCTGTCTGGTGTGAAAAATGTGTTTATACGCATTGATGTGCATGCACATGTACTTGTTCATCCGTCCCCGAGTCCCCAGTGTTGTCAATGCATCAGACAGACCCACTGGGTGTCATGTTACTTTTCATGTCTGTAACTGTGCACCTTTTGTGACGTTGCTGGTTTGCCATTGTCTGCCCTCTTAACTGTTCATAGGACTGCTTTCTTGTGGGGTTGTGTATTGTCTTGTGGCCAGGAAGTCTGCGCGTATGTGTCGGCGAGTATAATGTCGTCTTGTGTACGTGGAAGCTACTTCACAAATAAACATTCCTGCGTGGTATAATACGGGCGGTTGTGTTGAACTTGATTATTGCTGCGTCACCCCTGAGAGCAAGCGGTAAGCTTGCTGTAAAAGATGCCCAGAAAGCAATCTGCTCGAACAGCACAGAGAAACGCACACAAGGTTGTTTCCGTTTGCATGGCTGATAATGTTAGAGTGTCTGCAAATGCACAGAAGATATTGCAACATCCTCAGGCAAGCGGCATAACAATGGCTCAGCGGCTGGTAGCTCGGGCACTTAACTTGGAGGGGAAAGCCCATTAAAGGCAATCAGGGCTGTCATTTGTAATGGGCGGATCGAGACGAAATGGAGATAGACCTGTGGTCTAGTGGAAGAGTTAATGTTTTAGGTCACTTGAGGACTAGGTAATGAGAAAAAGGCAGGCGGAAGTGGTGCGATGGTACCGCTGTGGTTGAGGCACAAGTCCAATTGGAAACCAGGCTGTGGGCTGTTTTACACCAGCAAGCTACTTAGGACTGCTTAGTGGAACTGTGCATTTAACATGCATGTGTTTATGTGTCCACATGTGTTATTTGTCCGGCAATTGCATGTCTATGCTGTTACATTGCTGGCACTGGATTTTGAATGTTGTGCATGTGCCAGCATAGATTATTATATGTTTTATATTATATATTCTCTTGCTTGCAAGTCTATAAATGTGAGTGTTTTCTTTCTGTGTGTGCTCTCTGCCAGGGGGACCAGATAGTCAGATGAGGGGTGGGCAAGCTGACCTTTTGTTCTGTTTGCTTAGTGGGCATTCCTCTGAGCAATGGCCCTCACCCAAGTTAAAGCCACCGGCCTCCTACGGGACTCGGCACAGTGCTGCCCCCATAGGGACATAGTGACACCACAGGTCATCATGTTGTGATTGAAAACGATAAAAGAAAAAAAACAACTAAAAATCACTAAATTAACAATATTTTTGAGATTTGTAAATTTAATCTGTTTTGTCTAGTTATTGAGGAGTCATGTTTGCAAAGTCATAATTTCTTCTTGTACAAACCTCCTTGAAAAGCCTCTAAAATGTCTGCTACTTTCTTCAAGCTGTGTCCTTTTTGCTGTGAATGGATATGATTGACAGTTCAGCTCTGTGACTTAAACTTGTATTTATATTCTTGATTGTTCAAGCCAGGCTCAAATAATCTAAACAGCTGAGATGGCTTTGAGGAATAGCCTAATGACTTACTGGAACGCCACCCTGAAATCTAAGGCTTCAAGAAAAGTGTTATTGACCGTGACAACATGGGATTATATGTTGACATGCAGCAAGTTTGCCTTTAAGTTGTTAGAGTTCATTTTAAAAGGTTAATTGATTTGTAACTAAGGTTTTCTATTAGTCGTGAAGTTATTATTATTTTGTCAGATCTCTGTCTCGGATAATTTTCTCCTCTGTAATTATATTTTCAAAGGCTGATTTCTACTTATCCCTGAACTAAATCATTCAAACCTCAGAAGGTCCTATTGAGAACTAAAACATCTGAATAAGTGGGAAATAAAGCTTCTGTGAATAAACCTCTCCTTTTACAGTAGAATACACTCATTGAAACCATGAATCTCTGACTAAAATGTGGCTTTGGTTTCTCCCCTCTGCCCCTCCAGGTCCTTATGGTTGAGGAGGTGTGTGGTGCCCCTTGCCATGCCTCCTGCCATGACAGACCTCCTGGACATATGGGCGGCCCACTCGCCCCTGGCCGGCCACGCTCGGGACCAGGTCACTGTGGACTTTCTGCTGCCCACTGGTATCTACATCCAGATGGACGTTCCACGCGAGGCCACCATTCAACACATCAAACTGGTGAGTGGCACCCTGTACTTTAACTTAAAACCATGTGTTGCTGTCAATTTCAGCTGTGTTGTAACAAGGCAGTTAATAGATGCTAATAAAAGTAACTTTCAACACACTTCAAGGAGTTTAAATGAATGTGTTTGCTTGCTGTCTATCCTAATGTGAAGTTATTGTCCTCACATGCCTCTTGGCCTTATTGTCTAATTGAGGAAAAACAGATACAGTTTACAGCCCACACATTTGCAGGTACATGCACACACACACACACACACATACGTTATCTCTGTTAGACATTATCTAATGCCTGCTGCGACAGAGGAGGCTGTTGTGACTGGCTGGGTGTTTTTTGTTTGTACTGGCTATTGGTTTCAGCATGCAAATAGCCCATGACATCATGCGTGATTGCAGCTAATTTGGTGAAGCAGAGGTCAGAAGTCAGACTTTATGGGTCTTTTAGAAGTTGTTAATGAAAGTACTTGCATTGTTTTAATAGTGGCACACAGTTTATGTAGGTGTTTTAAAAAAATAATACTACTGCCTGGGGGAAATGGCCACCCCTGTGATGTGATTGAGGTATTGATTTCAAAACTACACCATGTTGAAAAAAGGAAACAACCATGTGATGCACGGCAGTGAAATAGAATAGCCCTGTAACTACTATTTCACATGAGGCATGTATTCTATTACAAAAGCCTAGGTGAATGACTTTTGAGTTGAATCAGTTAAAGCAATTAAAAGTAATACATATTTTTTTTTTACCGTCTCAGGGCTTGGATTGCATTTGTCAAGTTACGCTGCATACAGAACCTCACAGCCGATGTTGGACATGTCGAATAACGTCGGAAACATGCGCGACATTGATACACAACCTCAAACATATTTTCCCCCAGACAGACACTGTAAAGCCTGAGGTTGTTGTTCTAAATAACAAGTCTCTGTGTGTGTGTAATGTCTGCCTGACATTTTCTGGAAATCACTTCTGGCTTCATCAGCCCTGTAACGTGACCAAAGTCACAGAACAATTTCTCCAAGAAAGTCATTCTTTGCCATAATATCTCTGATTATTTTTCATGCAACTATGTAATGAGGTCTATATGTGTGTCCATGCATGAAAGACTGTTGGCACACACACGTGAGAGGTCTTCATTCCCTCAGGAAGGCATTTACAGAACCAGCGGACCGCTCTGACAAATTATATGACACTGAAGACAAGGGGAGGCAACTCCTCTACGACTTTAATACATGTGTTGGATAAATGTGATCAGCACAACAATAAGTGTTCCCGGAGGAGAAGATATTTGTTCTGAGGGCAAATATGTCCTGTTGTTCCAGTAGGCTAGAGTACAGCATAGCTCTATGACCTCAGACAAACACCCTGTGATCATGCTGTGGCTGCACAGGGACATGAATCATGCTAGGATTGGCTGGTGGTACATATTATTCACATCCTGATCGACTCACCCAGAAGCCGTGTCATGTTGCCATGAGTCATGTTTGTTCCTGATCGTGAAGCATACACTTTTGTCAATATATTACATCATTATGCTATGTTGTTATTAGCCACAAGTAGAGCCCGAGTCCCTTTTTCCTTTTTTTTTTAAGTGTGACCTGAGAACTATATTTGACAACAATTGCGATTGTCATGATTATTTTGCATAAATTGCACAATTTGTTTTAATTTGTATTTTTAATTCTTCTTCCCCCCATTCAGCTCTTATGGAAGCAGGCTCAATCGTTCCCACTGTTCCCCTCCCTTGGCGAGATGGAGAGCCACATGTTCGAGTGCGTCAACCAGGCAGCCGTGCACGAAGAACTGGAGGACGAAACCCGCAGGCTGTGCGATGTTCGCCCTTTCCTGCCGGTCCTCAAGCTTGTGACGCGCAACTGCGGCCGAGCAGAGCGCCTGCTGGACTCCAAGATCGGCGTGCTCATTGGCAAGGGTAAGACGGGATGCTTTTTTTTCCCCCACTTTCCCTCAATTTAAAGTGGCATACCATCATACAAGCTCTCACGCACATTACTCTCTCCCTGATTGATTTGTGTACTGTCCCTGTTTGACATTCCCAATAAAGAAAGGCACTTAAGGGTTGGTAAGTGGGACACTAAATCTTTCCGCTCGCACAGCAAGCCTTAAGCACCTCTTCCAGTATGCTAAGTATCTCTGCTACTCAGCACATTCACCGCAGACATCGGACGTGAGGCCCATCTGCAGCTGGCTCCTATCAGCGGCCCTGTCTGATAGAGAGGCGTGAGGATTGACTGGACGTGATCCTGACATGTCTTCCATCACCTGTCACTTTGTATTATCTCTAGTGAGGGGGAGAGAGGATCAATCAGTCCTGGAGAAAAGCCCAGTCCTCTGAGGCAATTAGATATTTGTTGAAAACCAAAACTCTGAAGTTAGGACCGTGTATTGATATCCTATATCTCAGCAATACGGTAGCTATTATTGTTTCAACGATAGGTTGATTGATAGATTACTCCGCAACTATTTTGACAATTGATTCATCATTTTAGCATTTTTTTTTTTCAGGCACACATTTACTGATTCCATTTTTATATAGTCACACCGTGATACAAAGTCACACACTATTAGACACACTCAGGCCTCTTCTGACCGAAATATCCAGGATTATGGAAGTCCTCAGGTCACAACAGGCCTCTTCAGAGAGAGTGGGGCTCTGAGTTTAATTGAAGGAGACTCAGACGATATTGATATTCTCCCCTCCTGGCTCCACTTTGGTTTGACATGATCTTTTAAAGGCCTTTGTCAGAGCAAAGTGCTGTTTTCAAAAGGAACCCCACAGGCACGTCTGGGTACACACACACACCTAACCTCGTGCATAGCGCAGTAACAAACACACTCTCACGACCAACCATGGGTTTTTCTCCCCTCTCCAGAAGTACAGTCACACGCACCAGCTTGCACACTCACACAATGCAGCTAATGTGGTCCAGAGCCCTTCTTTAAATGCTGAGGGTCATATGAATGTTAAATGGCTTGAAATGTCAACATGTTGTTTTCATTACCAAGAGACTATTGTGCAGCACCCGTTTTGACAGAAATACAGAAACAAAAGCTCTACAGGGAGCAGAGAGATAAAGCACGACCAGCCAAAAAGGAGTTGGTACTTCTGGCATTTGGTGCTAGTGTGAATATTAGGAGGCTCTGGTTTAATCCAATGAGAGTCTGCTGCTTGTAATCCCTTTTACACATCCAGTGTTGCTAAGTGCGTATGTCTGGGAACCAAGCGTGGTACAGATGTTTGTGCATTTCTAATGACCGCTATAGAATAAACAGCCTCCTACTTGACAGCTTTTTGAATTTCAAGAGCTTCATGTTCACATGAGAAAAAAAATGGTAATCCATTTGGATCCTTGGGTCTGTTTCTTAAACCATGATTATTATTTCTCCGGACTTCTCGAGGCATGTTATTAAAAATATTGTTACAAATCAAATCATGATATATCCTACTATATAGCAATGCTGTAACAACGCCCTTCCCTTTCCAACACTAGGTCTCCATGAACTCGATGCCATAAATGACCAGGAGGTGAAGGACTTTCGCAGTAAGATGTTTCGTCTCACTGAAGAGAGGATGCAACAAGTCCAGATGATGACATGCACAGAGTGGCTGCAGGCCTGCTTCTCCCCACAGCTGGAGTCCTCGTCAGGCATGGCCATCACTGATGGAGTCAATGACCGGCCGCTCGACCTGAAAGTCACAATACACTTCGACCAGTCTCAGGTGAGAGTCTGTAGTCCAGTGCTGGAAATAGTGAAAACTTTTAGCAGTGTTTTTGTGGTTTATTAGGATCTAGATTGAGAATAATAGTTAAAAACAGACAGGGTCATCAACGTTCAAGTCCAGTTTATTATCTCCTTTTTTTTATTTTATTATTATTTTATTTTCTCCTATTTTATTAATTATTTTTGCCCCAGAATGGGTAGCAAGTCCATCGAAAAATACAGGTCTGCTTCCTGTTACTGACATCCAGGACAATTGTTTTACCTAGTAAACCCTGAAGGGCGAGACACAGAAGTATTTCTCTTTTCAATCCTTGATTTTATCATAGATTTCAATGATGATGGGAAGATAATGAGTTTGAAACAGTTTCCTTTAATGGTAGTGAATATACCGCTGCACCACGCGTAGACCCAGAACACAGAGGTCACATATCTTGTCTTGTCTTGAACGCCTGGGGTTCCCCAGGAAGAGCTGGAAAACATTGCTAGGGAGGGGGACTCCTGTAATACTCTGCTTAGCCTGCTGCCCCCCCGGGCCTGGCCCCTGATAAGCCCATGAAAATGGATGGATTGGTCTTGTTGAGAATATAGATACATATAAACTCATTGTAGAATCGTTTGACAATTTAGACCTTGTCTTTGAGCTCAGGGGTATTTGGTAGACAGTTACTAAGAATAATGGCTAATTTATGTATTTGTCTGTCACACTCCACACCTCGCCGTCTTATAATTGGAAGTCTTAAGTGGTGGTTTTCACACTACACGACTGACTGGCAACATGGGGTCTAACACTTCAAGATGTTTTACCAGGCAGAAACCCCAGTCAGTGTTTTGCCATCTTCCGAAAAAGGCTCAAGACTCACCTGTTCAGACTTCACCTCGACTCTACATAGCATGAGAGTTTTTTTCTAATTTAACTAGAGGAGACCAAAAAAAAAAAATCCATTGATGAACTCATCATCAGCCAAACCCATAACGTGCTGCGTGTGCAGCAACACCTTTGCAAACATCTCAGAATAACAGTGTGATTTAGTGCAGACAAAACCACGTTGTTTGAGTAGCAAAAGTAGTCATGTGACTCAACCAGCGCCGGCACACGCTGAGTAGCTCAGCCTCTTTTTTTTTTTTTTTTTTTCTTGCTCACATTTGGCAGCACCACTAAAGTCATGTGACTGACCCCAACTAGCAAGTCATGTGACAACACTTAAGTGGGTCAAAACCATCAGCGAAATTATGCCATCCTCCCGGACACACACACACACACACACGCACATTAGCACGTCAGCTCAGGGGATCCAGGCTCTGATTAACATGAACCTCACTCCTCTTCTTTTCCTCTGAACTCAATGACTCCTTCCCAGATTGTCTCTCTCTGCCTTTCCCTTTGCTTCTGTTAAAGAAATAGTGTTATTTAATTATAAAACAGATGCTCCTGTCCCTCCAGACCTGTGTGTGTGTGTGTGTGTGTGTGTGTGTGTGTGTGTGTGTGTGTGTGTGTGTGTGTGTGTGTGTGTGTGTGTGTGTGTGTGTGTGTGTGTGTGTGTGTGTGTGTGTGTGTGTGTGTGTGTGTGTGTGTGTGTGTGTGTGTGTGTGTGTGTGTGTGTGTGTCTTTGATCAACATCACGGACATGCACAACGATGGACCATCTGTGCCACTGCGCTCAGGTGGACATTGACAGGAAGTCTTATTTGAGAGTTCAGACACAATGAGCCGCCTCACAGACAGGACGTGCGGTGGTGTGGATTATTGTTCTAAATTGAATATGACCAAGGTTCAGTGTGAGCCTTGCTTTCATTGATGTCATGACGATTATACAGTACAATTCAGAGGGTAACCCTGTTCTTGTTGTCTTAATCTCTCACTGTATTAACAAGACGTATATCTAATTTCAACTTCTTAATATTCAAAAAGTAAAGTTCTCACATACTTTTGAGGATTTCCATAGTCGTTGCATTTTGTTGTTAATTACTAATGGATGACATTTTTATTCAATCTCCAGGAAATTATCATACCTCTCCATCTCCGGTAGCAGGTCAGTCCTGAGCTATAATTAGAATGAAGCAGAGAGTCTCAGTGTGGCAAAGTGGGAAGGACTCACACATGGATGTTCCCGCTTTTTAGGGCAGTGTGAGTTCATTCAGCCAAAAATGCCAAGGGATCACTTGACGATGTGTTTGTGTTGCTTACAGAGAGCTTTAGTTTTTTTTTTTTTTAGTTTATGAGGTGTGAGTCTCTGATGTGGGAGTGTATGTCGAGCACTGTAACGGCCAATAAATATATTCATTTCCTGGAAATATCATTATATTTGCACTTAAGCTGATGGAAAATGTAATTAAACCCAATCATCTACAAACCAATAATGTAATAAAGTGTCCTCCTGGCTGATAATAAGTAATAACATTTTTACGGGTCAGGCGCCCACAGTCGTGTTATTTTCCTGCACTTCCCAAATCAAACAACTCTCAATGCAAATAAATTATACTTAATCTAAAGCTGTGGTTCTCTAACTTGTTTTGCTTGTCCCCCCTTTAAAACTAGAAACTATGTGTTTGGATACCCCATTATTACTCCGGTAATAATTGGAGGTGCAGTTGAGTAAAAGTCTAAATGTTTTTACCTTTTGAGCGTC
Source organism: Eutrigla gurnardus (assembly GCF_963514095.1). Classification (NCBI taxonomy): domain Eukaryota; kingdom Metazoa; phylum Chordata; class Actinopteri; order Perciformes; family Triglidae; genus Eutrigla; species Eutrigla gurnardus. Next base: position 20,775,911 of record NC_139924.1, on the reverse strand, counting down.
ATGGTAACGTATGTTTTTCTTCATTATAAAGTAGATTTGAAGGTTTTGAAAATCTTTTTGAATGCAGAAATTTCCCAACGTCAGTCGTCTTCGCTCACTTGTGTAACGTTATCCATCGTCTGCCGCGCCTCTAAGATGTATCGTATCTAAGATCCACTCTGGTCTAATGGACGATCCTTGCACAGCGACTGATCGGGATTGGCCGGATTAATTTCCCATTAATAGAGAATTTAGTTTAATGCAGGTTTGCCCGAAAACACTTTTCATCTGTTAATTTCAAATTCTACATAATGCCTAAAAGTAAACATTAAGTCGGTGTCGTGTGAAGTGTGTTCAGCCTGAAAGGTATTATGTAATTGACTAGAAATGTTTTTATTACAATATGAATCAGGACATTTCATTACGTTATTCTTCAAGTTACTGCATTATTGGGTTTTGGTTTTATTACATTTTCGATCAGGTTAAGTGCAAATTTTATTACATTTTCAGGAAAGCATTACATTATTGGCTGCTACAAGGCCCTGCCTGTTCACATTCATCAATCTCTCATTCGCTCTTTCCTTCTCTCTATTCATCTCATCTCACCAGTGTATTTCTGTACATAAAAAGGGGTGGAGATCATGTTTCACTTTCTTATAACCATTCCTCTTCAGTTTATTATATGATCCACCAGCAAGGCCTTGTTTTTACATATTTTAGTCCAGATCTGTCCAAAAAAAACCTGCTTATATTTCCCATGAATTTACCGTTTGAGATGCGGGTTCGTGTTAACACTTGTTTCCGTTTTCCTGTCTTGTCTTGCAGGACTCAGCCAGCCTGAAGGTGCCATCCTCCTGCACCCCCTCTGAGCTGATGGAGATGGCCGTGAGGAAGTGGCTGACCACCCACGGGCCTGAGGAGGAGGTATCGCGGGGTCAGTACATCCTGAGGGTCAGTCACTGTCTGGAGTTCCTCTGTGGAGACCAGCCCCTGATTCAGTACAAGGTCAGTGGCTACACAGCCGACTCATTCCGGTCTCTCTCAGCGACTGACTTGGATGCGTCACTTCTTTTGTCAGAATCATAGCAGAGATGCTCCTCTATTTAAAAAAAAAAAAAAAAAAAAGCAATGAGCTTTCTTAAATTGTTGTATCTAAATATCTGCAGCATGGCTGGCAAAACTGTTCTAGGTCTGAGAAAGTCATGTAAGTATCATACATTATTATTTAAGTATTATCAGGAATTGATGGACTTTGCGGAGGCTTCCATATCGTCCATTTATTCCTGATAATGGACACCTCACCAGGCTTTATCTGGTTGCTTTCTAAAGAAAAGATCATTCATATATATTCATGCGTTTTGCCAACATAATCAAATGGGTTTTTTTTCACAATCCATTAGATTCTTATGCGATGGAAATGTTGTTCACTACTCCAGTAAATAGGACTGCCCTTAGATACGACCAGAGATGGTTCAGAACAGGGACACCCCACTGAGAGTCAGTTTCCTGCTACGTAGGAGGTTAGCAGCAGGTCCTGAGTCTATTTACTCCAATGGGAGACTGTTTCTTTCTCTCCATAATCAAGTAAATATAAACATTCTCACACTAAAATGTTTTTAGAATCCACTTTGGTCGGAACCTTTCCGTCAGGAACACCTTCCTGGCAACTACTGTACGCCTTAGCTAACTAATTCAGGACAAGCGGTAATGGATAACGGATGGATATTGTTACAAGCCTAAAGCCTATTTACTTAAGGACAACACACAAAGAAGGCACCGATCATAAAAAGCAGCAGGAAGCATAAACTAGCATCCTGGCAAGCAAAACATAATTCCATCCATCCATCCATCCATTTTCTACCGCTTATCCTGTATTTAGGGTCACGGGGGGGCTGGAGCCAATCCCAGCTGTCATTGGGCGAAGGCAGGGTACACCCTGGACAGGACGCCAGTCTATCGCAGGGCCGCAAAACATAATTATATGGACATATTAACATTCGCATACAAAAAGGAATTGAGGAGTTGAATTCTGATCTTGGAGAGAGCACATGGTTAACATGATGAGAATAACATATTTCCTGTTGTGTTCTTGTCTCATTGCAAGTATAGTGTACTGTTAGTCTTGGGTTTCAACACCAGGAGGCCTTTACTTACAGACGCGTGTCATGAACAAGCTCAAATATGGACATAGCTAAAATGATTTCCTGTTCTGCCTTGTTTGCAGTACATCCGCTCATGCATACAAGCCAAGGATTCCCCGCACCTCACCCTGGTCCACACCAGCACCGTCAAAGTCATGTTTGACAAGGAAATATCCGCCATCGGAGCCGTAGTCTGCCGCAAGTCCTCCAACCCACCTTTACCACTACCTCCCAAGAGAAGGGTTCCCACGGTTAGTCCAGTAATGCATGTGACGGTGTGAATGAGTGTACTTCTCACTTCTGTGATCTGGTGGAGATTTGTCATTTGCGCTTTGTTGGCAGTCTTTCTTATTCTAGTGATTATCAATGAATGAGGTTGAATTCATTGTCATGGTCACGGATGAATGTGACTTAAGTGTACAAATTTGACCAGTGGCTTTTTGGCATCATTAGGACTAAAACTGAGAGCGTGATGCCCATATATGAAAATGTTCAGTTGATAACAATTACTCACAATCTGCTACTGTTTGCTGAGTAGGTGTTCTCACTTTACCAAATAGTAAAAGCTCCACAGATGATTGACTCACCTGCACTGAGGGAGGCAGGTGTGGAGGTTTACCTAGAAAACATGTGCTTGGCAGCTGTCCCCTCCCTTTTATGAGCCAGCGTTCTGAGTGCGTTAGAGCAAGCCTGCACTGCCCTGCCAGCATTCGACGGCGTTGACGGCGTTAGCTCCACGCTCCAGCTGCCGCGGCAGCCAGGTGCACGGTGACATCACTCCTCGATGTGTGTGTGCATCCACATTCTAAATGTCAGGTTGAATTTAATTAGACTTTGTTAGTGAGAGTAATTGCCTGACGTCATGGTGATTGTCGAAGCCCAGTGATGTGTAACTATAAATATAAATATCACAGGTGCGAGTACTAATATGCCATTTCAGCTGTTAACCTGTTGTGTTTATATGTGATACATATAATAGAGTTAAGTTTGTGAGCTTACAAAACGGCAGTATAGAAAACGCTCTCTCTATGACGGTTTAAAAGAAGCCCCACATGCGAATGATAGGCTGTATCTGTTGAGCTTCCAAAGAAAGGAGGGAAAACGATGACAAGGTGTCCCCGCCTCTATGCAGCAAAAGAAAAAAAGTTCCATGAACTTGAACAAAAAAGAAGAGAGGGAGCTCGCCTGAAACAAACACAAATGGTGGAGCAGATTGAAGGCAAGCAGAGTCTAGCCTCGAGACAGAAGTATGTTTAAAATAATTTTGACTTCAAGTTAGAAAACTGCAACAGAAACTTGTTACGGCCTGAACCGCCTATATTCTAAGACTCTATGGAAATATATCTAATGATAATAATAATTCCCTCCCATTGTCATTCAAAGGAAATCTACGTATGTGATGTTTTCTGTGCCGTCAACAAGTTGTCTTTATTCCAGTGTGTTCACTGTCTGGTCCTGGTCTTTTCTTGAGTTTTGTGTTTTCCATTAGTTTCCTTTCTGTTCTTTCTTTTACGGTTTGTGCTCATCATTTCTTGATTAGTTTACAGTAAAAGCAGACACCTACTTCCTCATTATTTTACTCACAGGAAGATATTAGTCGAATCATTCTGAAGTGTCACAACTTGTGTATCATGCTGTATGATACCGGTTGTTGAGCACTTTGTAACTTTTTAAAGCGTGCTTTACAAAAAAATAATGCAATGCAATGGAGGCAGGTTAGAGGTGGGAGAAGCCATCCGAGATTATGGTCAGACTGTAATAAGCTGCGACAGGAAGTGAGATTCATTTTCAAGAAAGGAATCTGTTATTGGATGCTGTTGGACAGGGTGTTTTTGTGAGGCTATAGTACACCCAGCTCTTGTTTTGCTGCCTTTTTATAGAAGGGGCAGGGACAAATCTAGTCCCTTATCTGACAAATTGCACACACCATCCTTCTCACACAAACATTAAAACAGATCAACACACACATCCACCGACGGAGACGGAGGCGGCAAACAGCAGGAAGTGTGCTTGTTAGTCATGTTCATGGACTAGGTGTCATGTGATGATGTTTTTCCTGCTGACTGCTGACCCTCGCAAATCCACTTGGCTTGACATCAGAATGACCTTCCTGACCTCCCACATTGTTTGTTTGTGTGAATGTGTGTGTGTGTGTGTGTGTGTGTGTGTGTGTGTGTGCTTTGAACTGGTGGGTATGAAGAAGCCCTGTGTTGTGGAGTACATATTTTCACAGTGCATTATGCTAATGCTGCTCACTCATCGCAAGTTTCTCTTCTCACCTTCCCTCTGCAGCAAGTACAGACGTGTGTGTGGGATGTGTCTAGCCCATTTAAGATAGTCCTAGTGAATGGCAGCAAGGTGAACGCGGAGGAGACTGCAAAGGTAAACTGGTAACAGTCATTTCTATTCCTGTTAACGTCCCTGCACACACAATACCTGCAGTTTGACTGTTTTTCTTACGCGACTAAAACCGTCCCTTACTGTAAAGATGTCACGAAAGATTTTTAATCTGCATGTTGCAAAACAGAGTTGAAGCAGGCTGGCTTCTGACTAAATATGACACATTTCCGCATCAACCCCTCCCACCCAACCAGGTCCAGGTGAGGGCGGGGCTCTTCCACGGCACGGAGCTGCTGTGCAAGCCGGCGGTGAGCAGCGAGAGCTGCGGCCGCTCAGACCACACGTGGAAAGACAGCACGCTGGAGTTTGACCTCTCCGTCTGCGACCTGCCACGCATGACCCGCCTCTGCTTTGCCATCTATGCCGTCATGGACAAGGTCAAGAAGCAGAAGTCCACCAAAAATGCTCACATAAACAAGTACCAGACCATTCGCAAGGCAGGGAAAGTGGTAAGAAACAGGCTTGAATGGGTGACATAAAAGCCTGAAAAGTAATGTACATCATCATTATTATATCATTGATGAATGATTCATTTAACTTTTTTTCCTGTCTGTGTGATCCAGCACTACCCCATAGCTTGGGTCAACACTATGGTGTTTGACTATAAAGGCCAGCTGAAGACCGGAGACATCATCCTGCACTGCTGGTCTTCCTTTCCTGGTATAGCCATTATATCCTCTAATTAGAGGGCATTTTAAGTCATTTCCTAATTTGTCGGCACCTTTGCAGATCACCCCCTTTCTTAATACGCCTTCTCCACTCTTGTAGTTGTTGATCGTCATGATGGTAGCTTTTGCTCAGGCTCAACAAACGGCATCAGCTTGCAGAAGCCCGCTACTTTCATAAAGCTTAAGCAGAGCATATCTCCAGTTAGCATTTTTGTGATGAGCAGGCTAGACTTCTCTGCCCTGAAGGCATAACAACAGCATGTTAACACTGCTAACAAATGAGGTGGTAACAGACTGCCTGTTATCTGTCTGTAATCATCAACTAGTTGCTCTATGATACGCAAGTTACGCACGTTACATTTAAGTTATTACTCTCTACATCGAACATATCCTGAGGTCCAAGTCTATATCTCATGCCCATCCCTACTGCTAATACAGTTAAACTCGGGTAAACTTAACTTCTCCAGTGATTGCCACGTGGGATTTCATGTATATTTGTGTCTCACGCAGATGAACTTGAAGAGATGCTGAACCCCATAGGAACCATTCAGACCAACCCGTACACTGAGAACGCTACAGCACTGCACATCCACTTCCCCGAGTACTCGTCACACTCCGTCATCTTCCCCCCCTTCGACAAGGTCAGACAGCTGTCAGATGGAGGATGAGACCTTTTTTTTTTAAAGACTTGTCTACAGTTGAATTTGTCACTGCAGTGCCTTAGTGCTCTTTATAATGGTACCTCGTGACTCTGATAAAGTGGTGGCTGTTAGCATGAGAGGATCATGACGCGCTCGGCCTGCCTAATGCACTGTATCAGTGTGTGTGTGTGTGTGTGTGTGTGTGTGTGTGTGTGTGTGTGTGTGTGTGTGTGTGTGTGTGTGTGTGTGTGTGTGTGTGTGTGTGTGTGTGTGTGTGTGTGTGTGTGTGTGTGTGTGTGTGTGTGTGTGTGTGTGCGGTCACTCATACGGCGCTCGCTTACCTTTTTGCAGATACTGGAAAAAGCTGCAGAGATTGCTGGAGCAAGTGACTGCGTACCCATGGTGAGTGAATGTAGAGAGAGAATCGCTATAGTCTAATCTTGCACTGCTAGTTTCCCTGGAAACCCATTGTTATCACTTTGCAGGGTGTAGCTGCAAAAATATTTCAGGCCCCTTCAGAACTAGAGACTCTAATCTGATTACTTGTATGTTTTCCTGTCTCACCGCCCCTCAACTGAAAACCCCCTCCTGGGCGTGTGACTGCCAGTTGCGTAACCCTGTGTGATGTAGAGGGCATGCCTGAACGCACCCCTTTTAATGTGAGGATTGTGTGAAAGGGACGGGTTAGCACCGTCTACAACTCTGTTTATTTTTACTGTGTGTTCATTTGTGCATTTGTTTTCAGATCCACGCAGTAACAGCTCGTCTAATATGACTCCTCTGCGAAGAAAGTTCAACCTGCCATCTGTTTTTAATTTTAGCAAGATATTATCCGTCCGTTTGAAGCATTTGTGTCCCCTTTTGAATAAGACGTCACACGTTTACATGGTGACTATGTTAGACCTTGGTTTGTGGATTGTGATGAGTTGCATTCAAGGCGGTGGAGACATTGCTAGATGCTTTGATGCACTCCTGCCATCTTGTGGTTATTTCTAGTCACTGCTCTTCACTGCTCCTCTTCCCAGTTTCCCTCCTCTCACCCTTTTTCTCTAACTCCCCAACCAACCATTCTTCCTTATCGTTTCTCTCAGGGCCGTGGAGGTAAGAAGTTCCACATAGAGCTGAAGGAGATCATGGAGCGTGACCCACTCTCTCAACTCTGTGAAAACGAGAAGGACTTGATCTGGACACTACGCCACGACTGCAGAGAGAATTTCCCTCAGTCGCTGCCCAAGCTGCTACTCTCCGTCAAGTGGAGCAAACATGAGGACATGGCCCAGGTTCGCTATCGTGTCCACTTGTTTATGCTTGCACAAGTAAAAGTACTTTCCTGGTTTTTAACATTGTTTGTTACAAGCGTAAAAACACATTCGATTCATATCTGTACTTTGGATGCTACATTATCTGTATGAGGAAAGCACTTGTGAGTTTAAATAAAATTAAATGTTTCTGCTCCTTGAAGAGAGAGAAAAATTAGATGAAATTATTTGCTTCATATCTGGTGAATTTTAAAAGACGCTGAATCATCACTTATTTGAAAGCGAAGTGCTGATATCGGACTTCCTTAGTGAGATCCGCAGAGTTGGCAGGCCATTCGAAATGCTGCACCTTCATGCAGGGTTGTGCAGAAGTGTTGTTGTGGTTTATTTGTCCTTTAAAGGAGTCATCACCCGGAAATCGCAATTTCTCTTGTTAAAACATGCATATCTGTGTTTGACCTCAGTTGAAACTTGCCTGAAAGGCTGGAGTTTGAAAGTGGCGCCGTTTTTTCGCTTCTGCTCTTTTTCCGAACAGGAATAGCACACAAGGGTGTGCATTCCTAAAGCACGAGATTTTGATTCTGCGCCTTCGGTGACGTCACCGTGGCGGCTACTTGCATAAGCCCACCCCTCTTTCACCACCCAACCCCGCCCCGTCCGCTACCTGAAATCGCCGAAGCGCCGCCATTATGTTTTGGAGTCTGCATGCAGGCAAGCCCCCCCGGCTCTGTCCTTCCTGCGGCGAATCAACGCGCGCCTCATTACATATTATACAATGCACATCCGGACCAGTCAAAACCTCGCGCGTAATCTCGCGTGATAAAATCGCGGTACGAAAAAGGGTCAGAACAAGCTCAATGTTTGATTAAAATTTTTTTTTTTTTTTCTAATAAGTTTTACGAATTGATCCAAAGCGATCCAAGGGGGGCTGGATACGTATAAAACCAGGTGATGACTCCTTTAAAATATAATGACCACCATGAAACTATTTAACTGTGTGCTTGTGTTTGTGTGTGTGCTTGTGTGTCGTGTGTGTGTGTGTGTGTGTGTGTGTGTGTGTGTGTGTGTGTGTGTGTGTGTGTGTGTGTGTGTGTGTGTGTGTGTGTGTGTGTGTGTGTGTGTGTGTGTGTGCTTGTGTGTGTGTGTGTGTGCTTGTGTGTGTGTGTGTGTGCTTGTGTGTGTGTGTGTGTGCTTGTGTGTGTGCGTGTGTGCTTGTGTGTGTGTGCGTGTGTGTGCGTGTGTGTGCGTGTGTGTGTGTGTGTGTGTGTGTGTGTCTCAGCTCCAAGTGCTGCTTCAGGTCTGGCCCAAACTGAGTCCCAGAGACGCTCTGGAGCTTCTGGATTTCAACTACCCTGACCAGTATGTCAGAGAATATGCTGTGGGTTGTCTGCGTGATATGAGGTAAACGCATGTTTCCACCCACACATCCATTTTATATAATACATTCAATACAATTCTATGTCCTTGTTTCTTGATTATAAATTGTATCGATGAATTACTGTCAGTTGATCGGTGCAGTGCGTTGTCTCTTAAAAATCCAACTATACATTTAAAAATGAAAGAATGGTATAAACTAGTAAACAGCTTTTTAGAAAATCTCCTCACACGTCTTCCCTTCCTCCTCTCTCCTCCCCAGTGATGAGGAGCTATCGCAGTACTTACTACAGCTGGTGCAGGTGTTGCGTTACGAGCCCTACTACGACTGCGCCCTCACCCACTTCCTGCTGGAGCGTGCCCAGGGGAACCGCAAGATAGGACACTTTCTTTTCTGGCACCTACGGTGTGTACGGACTGCACATACGCAGCTGTGAATTAGAAAGAAAGTGATGAAAGAGATGATGTTTGTGGAAAAAGGGCTACAGTCGAGAGGGTTCTATTTTGACCGTGGCTGTTCTGCTGCCCTCTACAGGTCAGAGATCCACATGCATGCTGTTTCAGTCCAGTTTGCCCTCATCCTGGAAGCGTACTGTCGAGGCAGCATCCCTCATATTGAGGTTCTGAAGAAACAGGTAGGTCACCCTCTCACACACACACACACACACACACACACTTGCCTCTAGCTTCTAGAGGTTACATCCCATTCCTCAGTTCCATAGCTGTGCCTCAGACTCTAACTCGTCTAGTCCTTACACAAGAACCAGAATAGCTATAGTCTATTGTCCACCTTGGCAGGAGGAGATTTACGGTATTTTTAGCCCGTCGCAGCAACAGCAGGGTCACCCTCCTGCCCTCTAACCTTTGACCTCTACGGTGTTGATGCTGACAGGCGCTGGTGTGGCGCTCCCTCCTACTTCCTCATCATTTCTTTGGCCACTTTCCTGTTTGAAAGAGCATGTACAATGCTGACATAGTCTGTTTAAAGAGAATGAGCTCAGTTATCTCCAACCGGGATGAGTCCTTCTGTGAAATCAACACAGCATTCACAACTTATTATATGTGCTATTTTGGACGTTTTATTACTGCTTATTATTACTGATGTTGATATAAGATGACCTTGAGTGCCACGAACGGTGGCATTAAATAAAAAATGTGTTATATTACTGTTTTGTGACCTGTTCCTTGTTTTGACTGTAACAGGTGGAAGCCCTGAGTAAGTTAAAGTCAGTGAACGAGCTAATTAAGCTGGGAACCATCAAGAACGCTCGGAGTAAGACCAAGGAGGCAATGTTGACCAAGGAGGCCATGATGACTTGTCTGAGGCAGAGTGGCTACTCAGAGACTCTGTCAGACCTTCACTCCCCTCTAAACCCCAGTGTGCTGCTGTCTGGCATCAAGTAAGACCATTTCAGAGTCGCTTGAATGTTTTCTCCTCTATATCCCGATGCATCATTCCCCATCTCTCTCTCTCTCTCTCATTATCCCATCAGTGTGGAGAGGTGTCGGTACATGGACTCTAAGATGAAGCCACTCTGGATTGTTTACAACAACAAGCTGCTGGGGGGAGAAACCCTGGGAATAATCTTCAAGAATGGAGACGGTAAGAGGAATCAGAGATGGGAGGTTTGGGAAGTAGGTGGGGGGGAGGGGGGTAGAGATACTACAGGGTCATGATGATGAGGGATTGAAATCAATTTCTGTCTTTCAAGTAAATACTATTCTATACTATTTTCTTTTGAACTTTTCCTAGACCTTAGACAAGACATGTTGACCCTCCAGATTTTGAGGTTAATGGATCTGCTATGGAAGGAGGCTAATCTGGACCTCAGGTGAGTTTTATGCGTGTGTTAAAACATACAGACTTTGTGGAGCTTGTTTGTTCCTGCTCTCTGTAGGGAAGGGGAACTTCTAGTGGCATGCTGCAGAGGAGAGGAGACATGAATTACCCCATGCTAGTTTGACCTCAAACCCTTTTACACCCTAGACATCCGCACACACACACACACACACACACCATATCTGCATTACATCCTAATCAAATCCACACTTTCGCACATTTACAAACCCCTCCATTCGTCATACACTGACACATCTGGAGCCGAGCGTCCGAGGGGGTTGTTTTGACAGTTGAGCACGAGACGGTGTTTCAGATTACAGGGACAGGGGTTCAGAGTGCGAACAGTGATGGGACATTGTGAAAGGACGGAGGGAAAATGTAATGAAGCCACTGTGACGTGGTGGATGTGAGTTCTGGGATTTCTTACTGATGCATTTTACCACACATAATTTAGTTGGCGGCTGTCTGTAGTCATTTTGCTTTATTTGAACGTATTTAAACTGCGAAGATCAAGTCGAGTAAGATACAGCGTTTGGCCTCCTATTTCAACATTCATATGTTGAAATAAATATAATAAAAATCAGGTATTGTTACTACTACATGAGATATTTATTACAGTAGGTTCATATTTCAAGCGTAAACAAAATGGTTAGTTGTGATGGCTTACCGATTTTCCTCTCAAACAAAAGATTGTGCCAATAATATGATCCTGAAAAGAGGTTTTATTATTATGTGTAGTGTATATATCAAAAGGGGTCAAATACTCCAGGATGGATTTGTTCCCAGTGTTCCAGTGTATTTCATTAAGCCCTTTGCTTCCATCTCTACACATCCAGAATCGTACCGTATGGTTGCCTAGCGACAGGTGACCGGGCAGGGCTCATCGAGGTAGTCTCATCGGCAGACACGATTGCCAACATCCAGCTGACCAGCAGCAACGTGGCAGCAGCTGCCGCCTTCAACAAGGACGCGTTGCTTAACTGGCTCAAAGAGAGGAACACTGGGTAAGATGCTGCCTGCTTATTCAGGGATGTCCTGGAAAACAGTTTTCCAGTCAATTACAACACATTGAAAATGGCCTCTTGCTTGGAAGAGAATGCAGAAAACAAAAGTATCCGGTGTATATTTTGTTTCTACAGTGATGCTCTTGAACGAGCCATCGAGGAGTTCACTCTGTCATGTGCAGGCTACTGTGTAGCCACCTACGTCCTGGGCATCGGAGACCGCCACAGTGACAACATCATGGTCCGCAGCACCGGACAGGTTGGACAGACCTTCCTCTTCTTTCTTTTTTTCTGTATAAATGATCCGGTCTCCATTAGTTCTTTCCTGGTTCCCCGATGCTCACTGATTGGCCTTCTCTTCTGTCAGCTCTTCCACATAGACTTCGGTCACATCCTGGGCAACTTCAAGTCCAAGTTTGGCATCAAGAGGGAGCGCGTACCATTCATCCTCACACACGACTTCATCCACGTCATACAGCAGGGCAAGACTGGATACACGGAAAAATTTGCCAGGTTTGTTCTACATTTATATCTCTCTGTCCGCCAAATTAAAACTGCTATCTTATAATACAGTTCAACTGGAACATTATGCATATATTTAGTTGAGTTGGTTATGCTGCTATTAAAAGGCCTATCACTCCAATTAAATAGTATGATCAGATTGATGGATTTAGATGCCTTTCTTAACTATATAAGAGGTAACCAACATAATGTAACTTTCTTAATGTTTCTATCATCAGAAATCCATTAGACAGAGATGTGGTTCGCTTTATTTTTACAGGACATTAATGTTTTACTTGGCGAAGATTAAATCTACACTGCTGATTATTGTTTTACATTTATTTTCTGTATTTCTTAGTGGGAGAGTGGAAAAAGAGTGCAGAAGTGAGGAGTGTATGAAGACCATAATCACTCTGGCTGCCAAATTAGATAGTGCAGTACCCTCTCCCACCAGCAGCTGGCGGTAGAAGCTCAGGCACTGACTCCCAGCAAGTTTCACTGAGGAATATCAATTCAGTATAACTGTGTTATTAATTAAAAATGAACTGCAGTTTGCTAGACGAAGGGGTGGTTGACTGTTGTATAGTGGTCAGTCGTTAGCAAACATTATCACTGTCATGGCTTACACACTCCAATACAGGCTGGAGACAGTGTGTTCAAGAATAATAAAAAAGGAAAGCATCACGATTCATGATGTTTGTCTGATGATTTAAATTTAAATTTCATTAACCTCCATTTGAGGATTAAAGAATACAAATCTAAAACATTAAATCTAGTCTTGTGTGTCCTGTGCACTTGTGTGAGAAGCTTAAGGAAGTGGCTCTAGTGAAGCATACATTGTTTACCAAGTAGAGATCAGCGATGGAACCTTGTTGTGATACAGTAATCTGTGTAATAGCTGACATTGGGCGAAGGCGGTGTAAACAGGTCACCAGACTATCACAGGGTTGACACATAGAGACAACCACCCACACTCACATTCACACCGACGGGCAATTTAGACTCTTCAGTTTACCTATCCCCATCCTGCATGTCTTGGGACTGTGGGAGGAAGCCGGAGAACCCAGAGAGAACCCACGCTAATGTGGGGAGAACACACAGAAGGAACACAAAGTGGGACTTGAAGCCGGGCCCCTCTTGCTGTGAGATGGTGCTAAACACTACACCACCGTGCAGCCCTCATTGCTGCACCGCAGGAGAGTAAACAACAAGTCCTTTGTAACATCAACTGTTTCCGTAGCTTACTACAGTACAAAAATAGTCTACATAAATCCTGTGTGGTAACAAAGTCCAGATCCATTGTGAAACAGCCCCTTCTTGTTTATGTAGTAGCAATGCCTTGAACGTTTTAGAAAATAGACATTAATAGCTATAGGTCATTGAACATGCTTGAATTAAAAAAAAATTTTTTTTGCAAGAATGGAAATTTAAGTTATTTTAATATACAATAGCGGCAATGTTTCACGCGCCACATGCCTTGAGTAATGCAACAGTTATAAGCTTTGATAGTTGTCTCAAACTCTTCTGTGTTGGGTCCTTGAATTTGAGGTCATTCTGCAAAGCAAGGAGGTGGTTTATTACTGGTCGTGGTGGTGGTGGTCAGAACAGTGTGTACTAGATCAGAAGAACATGTGCACAAATCATTTTGTGAAAGCAGCAATCCTCTGGTGGAATCCGGGTAACCTCTATTTGAGGACCTTGTGTGTTCAAGGTAGAAGCCTTGAATGCCTTTCCTTTATGCCTGGGTTTTAAAGAGAATGTTTGCATTTGGTTTTCAGCACCCCTGAGATTATAAAAACTACATAATCTAATACTTGGAAACATGGAACAGTTTGTGACTGCACTCCGACAACTGAGCTGTTTGTAGAATAACTGGATTCAACATAGCTTCTTGTAACACAAAGATACGATTGTGAATGTCCTGAGCTTGTAATGAGCACTCCGATGCTGACACAAAGTCACTGAAACGCTCACTAAAACATAAAGGAAGTGTTTGTCCCCTCGTATAAACGGTGTCAGGGCAACCTGGATGAGCTCTGGCTGCAGATGTGTTTTAACAACATGTTGCGTGACCCCTCCGACTCCTTACACTGTGACAAATAAGGTGTAACTGTTCTGTACGTGTCTGTGTTGATCATGTAGTTTCCGTCAGTACTGTGAGGAAGCCTATCTGGTCTTGAGGAAGAACGGGAACCTCTTCATCACACTGTTTGCCCTCATGCTTACTGCTGGACTGCCTGAGCTGACGTCGGTCAAAGACATCCAGTACTTAAAGGTATTTCACACTAACACACACACACTCACACAGCAGTGAAACAGGCAAACAAACTGTGATTGTTTGTCACACTGAGTTTAATGAGTGAAGTTTAATTATAGGGTTAGTCGTGATTATCATCAAGTGACTTTAAAATCCTGTCTAGTTCACTATCCTAAAATAAAGCCTGCTTTGAATAATACAGGACACAAACATACATTTTTACAATGTATTTATTTATATTTTATCGATGCAGAGAGACCTTATGATTAATGATCATCTTATTTAAGATTATTTGATTGTTTTTGGCAAAAAAAAAAAAATGTGTGATGCAATTGGAATATTTGTATCCTAGCAAAATATATGACTACTCCTCCTTTCCTACAATGCCTCCCTCCTCAGGACTCTCTGGCTCTGGGTAAGACAGACGAGGAGGCGCTGAAGCAGTTCCGCCAAAAGTTCGACGAGGCCCTGCGAGAGAGCTGGACGACCAAAGTCAACTGGATGGCCCACAATGTGGCCAAAGACAACCGCTCCTAGGTCAGCTGAGATCCCTCAAAGGCCAGGGGTCAGGGGCCAAGAGGACACAGCGAAGGAGTGTGCGAGGGTGCGGGAGGGAAAAGGTGTGCCAAGGAGAACGGGTGACAGCCACCCAGAATTAAAGGGAATCTAGCAGAATATTCCAAACACTAGCAGATTCACCCCCAATACGCTGTACATACAGAGTACACCTACTCTCCGAAACAGTTCGCTTAGCCTGCACCCTTCTATACCCCCCTCGCCTTGCATCACTCTGGCATGGTGCCTCCTGAAAACTCCATGTTCATGGTCTCGTGACATTTCTGTGGAATCATGGTGGGTAAATGTGTTGCAACTTTTGCACAGGCACAGTAACAGCTGATGGAGAACGTAGCCAAAGGAAGGGATCTGAAGCATCCACTCTGCTCAAACTAAAATATGAGCTGTCCTCACAGAGCGGGCTGACAACAAAAATCAAGTTTTGGAGTGGATTCGTTTTGTCAGACGGACTTAAAACGGGGCTTGTATGGACGCTGAAGGGCCTCATGGTTTGACCACGCCCCCAGAACTGCTTTAAAGTGAAACGGAGACGACGGATGGGTGCGGAAGGGCAGAATCGAAAAGACATAAACGTCTGACCCCCATGTCTTAAAATAATGTGCACAACGCCCACAGGAAGTGCATCTTAACACCCTTGCTCCCGCTGCCTCAAAGTGTGCCTCAAAACTGCGGGAAGATTGTATTTTTTATGAGTTTTCTTTTTGCCATTTAAGAATTTTTCATGAGATGTCTATGTGCCAGACTACTTTACTCGTCCACAGAGAAAACTGGTGCGAGGGAAATAATGATGACCTAGAAGGATTGGTTAGAGAAAAGGAGGCCCTAAACCCGTTGGTCCACTGTTTGAATCTCAGTGAATTTGTATGCAAAATTTCAAATAGTCTTTTAATGAACTAAACACTTTATTTTTTAGGTTTTTGTTTTATTTTGAAATGACAATATGCATTGTTTCTTTCAACGTTTTCAAATCGAGAGCATTATTGGACAAAAGCGTTATCACCTGTGAGTTATCACTAGCCAACTTGTCTTAAAGTCAAAAGGACGTCAGCCTTCTAAAGCGCAATCCCACTCACGCTCGCAACCGTGACAAATAAACTCACTGAGGAATAACTGATGCTTTTTAACATGTTCGGACCAAAAACGACAACAACAAACAAAAAGCAACTGTTCAGTAGTCTTGTGTTTTTAATTATCTGTGTCTGAACTGAATGTGAAAACATGTGCCGCTCTCTTTTATTTGTTTTTATACGAGCAGGTGTGGGTGGAGTTTGGGGGTTGGTGTGGGCGGGGTTTATCAGTAGGGACGTTACACTGCGATGCAAAGCTACTTCCTCGTTTTGACATACGGTGCTCCTCAGCATCTGCATCTTGTGTTTGACTTTCGTGCAATATCTGAGTATATGAACCATATCTTGTTATATAAACCTTAAGGCCCAGGCCGAAGTCTATAATGGTTTTTCTCTGTTGGTTTATGTGTGGTGCAGCTGTATTTTTGCACCACTAGCCTTCAAAAGTCTCAGACACTGGATATTGTCAAATGTACAGGCTTTGATTGTTTTGCTGGTTTTTGTTATCATAGGAGTTTTATTAAAGTTATTTTCCACCGTGCTGCATTTCCGCCTGTGATCAGTTTCCTTGTTGTGGACATCAGTCGTGAGACTGCATCCACTCAGGGCAGCAACATCGATTTATTGGTGTTTATTTATTCACCTCTGTTGTGTTGATGTGGTGAATACTTCCTGCTGGCAAATAGCAAGTAGCTTCATTGCCAAATAGAAGGAACTCCTGTAAGTACATGTGTGTTACTTTTCATACATTCACAGACGAGTGTGAATTAGCTTACATCTATCAAGTCAACATTTCCTGCCTCAAGGAAATGAGACGATAACACGCACAAATGACCTTAACCTTGATTTGAGTCTCACAAGGATCAGTCTTGAGATGTAAAATTAGCATCAATACACAATGCTTTATCTGTACATGTTGACCTTCTCTTTAATGTCTTTCAGTCATACTCAACAGTGGAGATGCTAGAGCGTCTCCAGACCTTTTAATCTGGAGATGATAAGTCTGTCTGGCAGGAGAACAGATGGGACACTTTTTAGATTTGAGCGAGGGTCATGTTGCATCTCACCCTGACACACTTAACAGAAAAACAGGCGCTCACCAGCAGCTGTGAAAGACAATACACCGTTATTACTCTAAAAAACAACTAGACCCACTGCAAGGAGTAGTTTTAGCACTAATGACCTTTCACATAGTCTCATCGTTTTTTCAAATATGAATCTAGTTAAAGCATAAATTTCATACGTTTCGATGTGAACTCTTAATTTGTGAAGTGTGGAAAAACTACAATATTTACCTTTTGACATTTTGCATAGAGTAGAAGTATAAAGTAAGCAGAAAGTCATGACAGTGAAAGTGAAGCAGCTTAATGGTAAGTGTTTTAAAAGAAACATGTATTCATGGTGCCATTCATAAGATAATGGAGGAGTCTCGGCCTGAGGAGAGAAGCTGCCCTGAAGTCGGCTCCAGATACTTCTGTATCTCTTGGCAGCAGGGTGAACAGGTTGTTGGGTGGTGTCTTGTAATATCCTTTTGGTCTCCGTGCCTCACCAATATGATGCTCGGTGAATGGGTATCAATAATTCTCTTGAGTGGTTTAAATCGTCCCCCCCTGGAGCCCTCCTCTCCTGGGCTGTTTGGAAACCAAAACCACTTTGCAATCTTTCCCATCAGGATGCTCCACGATCGCTCCTTGTCACAGGAATATTGCAAGTTTCTGCAATCTATACACAGACGTTTCTCAACTGATGTGTTATAACCATGTCAGGTTTTTTTTGTGATGCTGATTCCCAGAAACGTACAACTGTGCATGATGTCTTCTACGTCTAGTGACCTCCTATCACTACGCTACACAAAGCTCTTTTTGTGCGAGGGCCGTTTATCACATGAAATTTGCTTCGTGTGACGCATACACGTATTTCTTTTTCGCTCTGAGGGAAGGTAACAAAGTGGCTCCCTTCAGCGACCATTTATTGGTTCTCTATTACTTTGAAGCTACAGTGTTTGCCCAGTGCGAATCATCTTCTTCGTGTGTTGTTGTTCACTGCAGTTGCGTAATTTCATAACCAGGGAGGAGGAGGGGTCATGGGGAGTGCAGGCACAGATATTCTGTGTGGAGGATGTAAACGAGATATGAATCAAACCCCTCCCCGACTTTGGCATTCATCACAGGAGACCAGAGGACAGTCACGACTGTGTGCATCTGTGACACTCTTTTCCACTCCCTAAACCTTAGCATACACATATTTTATGCTGGCCTACTTTCAAACCCTTCATGCGTAACATGCCCATTTTTAGATAGTTGTCTTTTTACATAAACAGGACCACACACTTGTAACTAAAGCCAAGGGATGTAGACACTAATATACTTAATGTATGCCATGGAATTGACACCGCAAAGGATGCTGGAAAAAGGAAATCAATTCAAATTGCACCATTGCTTCAAGTTGATAAATCCAGCCAGTGGCGGATTCGGTCTGTCTGAGGAGCAGAGACGAAAAAAAGCTGCATGTGCCCCCAGAGGGCACTTCATAGTTGCTTCAATTTCCATTTGCCCTTTTCAGTACACAAAAAAAGTCAACTCAATGCCTGCATATGTGGCAATATTTTACACTATAAATGAAGATTTCTGGTTCGAGAGTCAGGACTTCATAGATAAAGCCACCCACATCATGATGACTCACTCTTGTTTAAGGAATTCATCACCTGTAGGATATCCTCTGCTGCTTGTTAAATGTGTGCATGTGTGAGTAAAAGAGAGGATGGGGGTCTCTACTGTAAAAGACAGATCAATGCACATTTTTGATGAGTGTTTAGGACTCTAATTGAGTGGACGCCGAGCATCATGCTGAGGCAGACGGCGAGGGTGCGTTGCTGGTGCCATCTCAGCCGGAGTGCTCAAGTCTCTTGGCTCCATAGCAGGACACATGGTGTTGTGGCTACCGTGCACAGTATGCAAGAGCAAGTATAGGCCTACAATGTCTTGCTGTCCAGTCAGAGACATGCAAAAGCAGTCCCAGTCACCACAACAGTCTAGCGTAGGAACAGGATGCAAATCCTCCCTATGAATAAATACAAAGGCAGCAATCATTGCGATGCTTCCAACAGGTGTGACGCAGGTGCTTATAGGTGGGAAAGTTAGTTAAATCAGCATAATGCTTCCATCTAAGCAGAGGCCGCTGTGCCGGCTGCTCCGGTGACACTGTCGTCTCAACATTCGTGGCACCTTTGCGTTTTGCGTGTTTTTTTTCCTGTTCCATCATGTTTCACTCCTGAAAACCAACAGCCAAAACATGCGTCTCTCTGTCTGATTGGCAGGTGAAGGGGGCGTGGCAAACCCACGTCGACGACAGTTACATGGCCGGCCACATTCTTTGGCTCATATAAAACGCTCATAGTGGGCCAATGGACACAACGCTGTGGGCAGCCTAGGGACGGATTGGCCATCGGGAGTACCCGGTAAAAAAAAAAAGAAAAAAAGACGGCCACTGACGGCGCGGCCCACCGGGAAAACTCCCGATGGCCAATCCGCCCCTGCCCACAACCCCAGCGCACTCGTAACCACCACGCTCTCACGCTGCACGGTACGGACCGCGAGGGCTTCCACGTGCGGCGGACGGCTTGTTTACGTAAAACGACGGACAGCGCTCTCCGCCAACGAACTCGCGCTGTCGCGGTTTCGTCACTTTCGCCATGGAAACCCGTAGTTTTCAGCCAATCGGGAGGCGCCGGGGGCGGAGTCCCGAATTGAGGTCGCGCGCTCCGCCCGCTGATTCGCTGGCAGGTTCTCAGTGCCGGAGAGAAGCGGGGAGGAGCCGGCGAGCACTGTGTCAACTCGCCTCGTCTGAGCGCCGTCGTCTCCTGTTGAGAAACGCTGGAGCCTCTAACTGAATGTGTTACTCGCCGCTACGTGTCTGCTTCTACTCGACACCGACGACAACCGGAGAGCCTTCGGCACCGCAGCACAGGTTGGACTCCTTACTTTTCACCTCTCAGCTAGTAGTAAAAATTCAATAATTTAGGGCAACATAAGTTACATAACCGAGCGCGGTGTGCGCATGCGCTAGTGGCTTGCTCTACTTATTCTACTTTTTTATAACCGTAAAAACCGTATAACCTTATGGGCGCACTCGTAAAGGGAAGAAAAACGTTATCCGTAGTGAAGTGACCCGTCCGCGGCTAAAGTGCGGCCGTTCGTCGGCTGATTTTGAACGCCGTCGCTACTTTGACAGAACTGTGTCAGTGTACCGTGCGGTGGATTGCAGGTCAACGTGTGTGTGTGTGTGTGTGTGTATTCTGAATAGCAGGTCACTGGAGTTAGATGGGGGAAGGGATGTTTGTTCCTAATATAAATGTGTTTTAATTTTTTAATTTTATCTCGTGCAAACTCGTCTTTATATATTTATACTTAATATATTGAAACAAAACAATTTTAGGCAGAAAATGAGGCAATGCAAATGTTGCCTGCCTTTATATATATTAAATAGTTTTGTTTCAATATATGAAGTATAAATATGTCAGATGTGATTGGGTGGACTTACATAAATGTATTTCCAGTTTACTACTTTTAAAGGTCCTCTAGGCCCTATACTGTACACACACAGTTTGTTCCTGCCACACTGTACCTGTGGATATTAGGTCAACATGTTAATCACATTACTGTTAAGTTCAATGTGATCTGGATGTTGACCTTGTATTAGATAACCTCAGGTAGAGCTTCACCTGATTTATACTTTTAATAATGTCACCACGCCGTCACATAGAAAGCTGCTGGGAGTTTTCCTTTAATTCTAAACATGACCCACTATTGGTATCATTGTTTCTGCTATTAAATATATACAATGTATTTGATCATGTTATTGTTTTTTATTATTATTATTTATATTATTATTATTATTTTGACTGATCATTATGAGGACTTGGTGTTAAAACTTTTGAATACCGTAAACCCCATAAACACTTCTTCAGCTGAAGACCAATGCACATGAGTATTTAGTAGGGTTGATAATGGAGTCAAGTTTAAATACATATATACATATACATAGAAAACAGCCGTCTACTGGTTGAAATACAGCTATCGTTCTGCAGCTGCAACACTGTCCCGCCGCTGTGGGTCAGAGGGTGGTGCTATCAGCTATAACTGCTTATTAGATAGCCAGTGGGACACAAACACAGATTCCATTCCCATGACGGGGTATTGGTACGGGTATTGTCTTTTTTTTATTTTTAAACAACACCCAGTTCTGGGTCTACCCTGATGCCCCTTACCAGTTGGGTAAGAGGTGTCCAGGGCGGCATCCTGATCAATCGCAAATCCACCACAGCTGACGGCTCTACTCTGGAGTCTGGATGTCTGAAATCCTCAATCTATCTCTCAGACTGAGGCCAGCCTCCCTGCAAAGGAAGCTCATTTATCTTTCAGGCACTACCAATTTAATAATGCATAATTACTTCACAGTGTAGTATGGCGGTACTCATATGTATATCACCTCTGTCATGTCATTTGAATGAAATAGGCCTTAAGAGATGACTGGACATGAAATCCAAATTTCTCAAAAAATATACCAGAATATGTATGAATCAATATATCCTCTCCTCTCCAAATAGCACTGATTGTGATGAACAACAGTTAAAATCACATCTTCCAACATGGTATATCCTTTTGTATGTCCTATCTTTAACTGTGCTCATAAAACTCCTGTCTAAAATGTCATTCATAAATGTGCTACAGCAGCAGTGTAGCTGGTTACGAGTGAAAGCATGTGGTTTTATGAAACAAGGCTTCCACTGCTTTGTGCTGCACCGAAGTCAAATCCATGTGACTGGAGCAGCGTTGTATAATGCACATAGATCTGTGCTAGTGTGTTGAGGCGGAGCAGCGCTCGGGATGAAACGGGGCTAAGCTGGAAAAGGAGGAAGTTCAGTTCCAGTCGGTCACTCCTGTGTTCTGTTTTCGAGAGTTAGTAGTTTGGACGCGTGGATGTATCTCAGATTGTTTGGAAGTTTCAGGGAGAACGCCGTCATTTACAACTTATATGATCTTTGCCCGTGAAGTCATATTCAAGGAGAAAGGGTTCTCTGGTGAGCACATTCTGCACATTCTTTTGATATTTACAATGATTAAATATGCAGGGAATTGAGATTGGCTTAAGATGAGTGGGACTTTGGTTTTTGTTTGTACTACTGTTAAAGGCAAGCCAATGTCATGGCTGTTTGCACACGTTTTGGAGCACAAACGTTTTGAATATTTTCATGATGGTACAGGATCTTGATGTGAAACTAATGCCTCTTATTGCTGCATACACTGATATATTTTGTGTTTCCATTGTGTTAAGCTATTTTTTTTTTTTTTTTTTTACATGTTGCCGTTGTGCGACTGCCTCTGTGCACTATTCAATATTTAGCCTGTTTCTGTTGGCATGCTGCTAACATGAGCTCAGCTCTAACTTCCTCTGTCATTCTGACTTGACGTCACTCCTTGCTCTCTCCGGATTGGACATTCGCAGCAGCCAATAGGAAGCCGGCCAGTCAGTTTACCTCGAGTGTAGGTCACTTCTGTCAGCGGATATGTGTGTGCTTGGAAAGTCTGCAAACATTTTTTTTTTTGTAGAATTGACAGAAAGATTACTCCCCTAAAACTGTAAGAAGTTATGTAAAACAGCTTGTGTAAAGAGAGAAGAAAAGACTCTCTTACATAAATAGTGGTGCTGTGGTCTTGGATAGCAGGAAAACTGCAATATTTTGGATTTTTTATTATGGCTTAAGCAGACGTAAATAGCTCCGACTAGTGCTGATCTGCTGTGCAGCGTGTAGGAGGATGAGGAGGAGGCTGAAGAGCCGATGAAATCTGTTGATCTTGTATTGTTGTCTGGTTTCCCTGAGAGACCAAATTCTCCTCCCCTGAATGCTTGTGAATGGTCTTATATAATTCTGGTTTGCCACACGCAAGTGAAACTCAACCCGCAGTTACAACTCAAATGCTCATGTTACTGTCTATGAAGGGTCTTGTGTAATTACTGAATGTGATGTAATCATGAAAGGTAATGAATGGACTGTGGCCATCTGTGGGCTGTGCACTGTGTTACAAAAGGCTGTGTTAATTTGATTTATGTTCAAGTGAACATGGACAATTCATCAACACATCTGTTGATCCAGTGTTTCCCAAACATTGACGAGACTATGGCGCACCGCCATAGTCTAATTTAGGCTCAATAATCGCCCAAAATTATTTTATCAAGGCAAATGGAGTTAACAAGCGGCTCTAATGATGGGCCTAAACAGGAGGGCAGCAGCGCTTATTATAAGGGGAAATCTTTGCGGCTGGTTTGGCTCATCAACGTTCTGTTTTCCCCCATTGTATTTCATTTTGCAAGTTTTTTTTCAGGGATGGCCTACAAGAGACATTTTATTCTATTTGATTTAAAAAAAAAAAAACTTTGCACAATAATTTCAATTTTGCCTTGGTCTTATTAGTTTGTTTAGAGAAAAACAGAAACAAATAAAGGTTTAAATAAAAATTTGTCCATTAGTTTGAAAAAATTGAGATTTCATTTTTAGTCCAAATCGCCCAGCCCTAGTGTGAGGTCAAGGTCTTTGTTTGTATTGTGTCTTCAGAGCTTTGCTTCATCTCTACAGAGTCTCCTTTCAAATGGTAAAGGCCATTTTGAAAGATTCAACCAGATCAAATGGGTCGGGGAGCTTTAGTCCACCTGTAAAGGGCAAACAACAGTGTGTGTGTGTGTGTGTGTGTGTGTGTGTGTGTGTGTGTGTGTGTGTGTGTGTGTGTGTGTGTGTGTGTGTGTGTGTGTGTGTGTGTGTGTGTGTGTGTGTGTGTGTGTGTGTGTGTGGTGGTTGACTTTTAAAGCCACTGAGATCCAAGGCTACGCCGACCGATCTGATCACAGTGGTGGTAAATCCTATTGCTATTTTAGGATTGTCTCTTTACTATTGATCTGTTGTCTATTAGTGCACTTTAGTGTAAAGGGATTGTCTGAGTAATATCACATGTTTTTTTTTATTTTCAGACTACATCCCCACTCCTGAGGCATCAACTCCATTCCCGTGCTAGTGCCATGCCCGTCATGGCCTTGCCATGTGGAAGGTAACTTAATCTCCTAACTTTTGCCGTCTGGTCCGCCCTATGTCTGAGGACAGCGATCCAAAGCCCTACCTGTACTCAAGCCTCGACGGGCACGAAATGAACCAGGTCGGCTTCCAGCTGGAGGAAGAGGAAGACTCCCACTGTGACTCCATTAGCCAACTTCACCGCATGGCCAACAGTTACAACAAGGGCTGCGGTGGGCGGGATGGCGTCGAACTGGAAGGCGAGCTGGGATTGGCCTCCGAAGGGAGCGAGAGCAGCCACGAGCACCCGGCATCGCCGGGCTCCTCGCACAGTGACAGGAAGCGGCCACACTCGCCCTCACACGAGGATGTAGAGATGGGTGGCAGTGGCTCGAGTGGGAGCGGGACAGAATCCCATGGTAACGAGTCGCATGGCAATGAGTCCCACGGCAATGAGTCTGTGGGCAGCTCCAAGAGCAATGACAAGGATTCCGCTCTCTTGGAGTCATCGGCCAGCAACAAAAGGTGAGCACCCATCAAATGCATTGAATTGTGGTAAATTACGTTTTTTTTTTTTTTTCCTGTCACCATGGGGGAGGAGACCATCTAGGTCACGGAAGTAAGGTTCATTTGACGTAATAGAAGGATCATTTTCTCCTCTGAGTCATTGTTGTTCTGAGTCATAGTTGTACTAAAACAGCGACTGAGGAGAAAAGTGGTTGTTTTATTCCTTATTTTGAGACGGAACAAACAAAAAGACAACAAAAGACAAGGACAGTTGGCAGTTTAATTTAGAAATGACTTATCGTCTTCAAAAGCAAAACTATCTATGTAGGAAAATCAATGTGATGCAGGTTATTTGTTACCTAAGATTGATCATATGTTGTGAGATATATAACACGATGCTCCTCTCATCGGAGATAATAGGGACGTGACTTTGAGTGGAATTCTGGGCGTCCGTTGTAAATCTTAATAGCTCCTGTCTGGAGAAAACAGCACACCTATTTGAGGTCAGCTGTTACATAACCAACCATGTTTTCTCCTTGGATCCCCCCCATCAAAATACTGTTGATGACTGTGTAAGACACAGCAGGATTCAGGGTCGGGCTTGGGCTTCAGACTCGTTGTGTGAGCTCTACCGGACTTGAACCAGACCGGGACTTTTATAATAAAAATGCCGCTGTGTGTCAAAATCCACTCTGCAGGGTCACGCTGTCTGCGCCCGATCGCTCGCACTCACATGCTCTAGTGTATGTGCAGCAAGGACTTGTTAGTAAAGTTTCAGTCATGTTCTCTGTGTTGTTCTCTCTTGTGATGACTTGAGACGGCGCTCCTTGAAAACAACACCCAGCCATGCGTGTGTCGTATTATGAAGTGATGACTTATGTACAAGAGGCTAGAGGCCGAGATTAAAATTCTATTAATCGAGCAGCAGTCGGTATGTTTTTAGTATTCTGGGCACCCTCCAAGGCCTTGACTCTTTTATATGTTTATTCCTGGACTTGTTTTGGTGCTCTAACTGTTCTTTCAACATGCTCTGTTTTTGTGGTTTTCCTTCCATAACACGCCGTGTTGTTGGTTTTTACAGCTCAAACTCTCACAGCCCGTCGCCGCCAAGCAGCTCCAATGCCTTCAGTCTGGTGAGCTCGGAGCAGGACAACCCTTCAACCAGCGGCTGCAGGTTAATATGCATCTTTCAACCCACGGTTCATAATTGCCCTTGAATGAATTATACCTCAGCCATATTGTTTTGGAAAACAAGCGTATATCCAAACACACGGCTCTTCTTATTTTTACATTGAGCCATGAGCCACAAACCGGTGTTGCTAGCTATGCACCTTAAGTCTCATTTGATTTGATAGATATTTTTTAAGCTCCACTGATTGGACATTTGAAACGGCAAATGTACATTTTTGATTTAGCTGGGTCTTTAAAAAAATAAAAAAAGACAGAAAATAAGCAGTAGAGAATAACTTATTGATTCCTCCTCCATGGTACACGTGTTGGCAGTGGGAGCTTTTATTTGCATGCAACAGAAGAATGTTCTATGAGCCAGACATACGGGAGATGCATCCCACTGCCAATCAATCCAGTCATCCCCTTTTACTGATAGCACCTTCCATAGGTGTGACGGCAATGAGACCATGTCATATTGACACACGTGTATCTGTCTCATGTTTACCCTGCAGCAGCGAACAGTCTGCCAAAGCTAAGACACAGAAAGAGCTCTTCAAGACCCTCAAGGAGCTGAAGAAGCACTTGCCGCTGGAAAAGAGGAGCAAGGGAAAGCCCAGCACCGTCAACGCGCTGAAATATTCACTGAACTGTGTCAAACAGGTGAAAGGTGAGACTTGCTTCCTTGTTTTTTATTGGTGGGAATATTGCATGGGGGAAAAGATGGTTATGAGATAATGGAAGAATATACTTCCAAACGGTATCTTTTTCATTGATGCTGTATGTGAAATGGTGCGTGCATTGATCGACGTTCTCTTTATTTTGCAGCTAATGAGGAATATTACCAAATGCTGATGATAAATGACAGTCAGCCGCCGGGGCTAGATGTCTCGTCATACACCATCGAGGAAATCAACAGCATCACCTCGGAGTACACCCTCAAAAACACTGTAAGTGATCCTGATGTTTATATGAGGAAAAGACAAAAGCAGTTTCTTTAAGATTTAATTCATCAGTACAACATAAACAATATTGTTATAAATGTGAACAGATGCATCTTCTTTGAATAGAAAGACACCAAACTAACCCTTTTTTTTTTTTTAAATCTTTTGCCTGGTAGGATATTTTTGCTGTCGCCGTCTCGCTCATTACTGGGAAAATAGTTTACATCTCGGACCAGGCAGCGTCCATCTTGAATTGCAAGAGGGAAGTGTTCAACAATGCCAAGTTTGTGGAGTTCCTGACGCCTCAGGACGTCAGCGTGTTCTACAGCTTCACCACGCCCTACCACCTGCCCTCATGGAGCATGTGCACCGGAGCAGGTACAAGCTATCCCTAAACCTGTTTTCATGTCTTTGAATATTTTTTCCATAACTGGGCCAATATGGAGGGTAGATTTTCTATCCTCTGCAAACGGCACATGGAAAACCCACATGAAACACAACCTGCACACACACCAGCACGTATGTCCTGCACCCGTCCTGACACCCCCTCCCCCCCCCCCACACACACACACACACACGCTTATACACATGTCGCACGTATTTCATTAACCTGCTCAATCACACATTAATGAATGCACGCCCACGAAGACACATCATTAGCACATTTTTTCTGTAACGATTCCAGTACCTTGAATTTGATACCAAAACCTGTGAATTATTGTTAACACTGTGTCTGTAATTCATTCAAAGTGCAGCTGTCGTCAGTGTTTATAATAGTCTCTCCTGCCGTTTTAAAAAATCCATGAAAATCCATTTCTGAGATCGACAGCAGCGTGAAACGATGCAAACCTGGAATTCATTTTTCCAGCCGTTTGTCCCTTGAATCCAATTCCATTATCAGTCCACTTTAAAGTACTGTAGTTGATTTTTGTAGTTAACCAGCTTGTCTTTGGGGGATTTGGGAGCTCAGTCCAGTGCTGTTTTGCACGGATCACCGGGTAATTCAAGCCGTTTAAGTAATGGCCGAGCAGCTGCGTTTTTACGTAAAATGTTTTCCTCGTGCTTCGACTGTAATGAATCTTCAAACTTCCGTTGCATAATCTTAATCTCCTTCCCTTTTTGGAAGTGAGACACATTTGCCAGGTCCTGTCAACAGTGGGTTGAATATAGACGATGGCCTGTAGAATATAGATGAACTGATGGCTCATACAGAACCAGTCGGTCGAATGCCTTTTGATGATACATTAATCAATCCCACCTTCTCCCTGTCTCTTATTCAGACTCGTCTCCCACGGAGTGCATGCAGGAGAAATCCTTCTTTTGCCGCATCAGGTGAGTGGCAGCAGCCGCCGCCGCCTTCTCTGATCCATAGTTTCCTGCTCAAACAAGCTGTGAGTCAGCGCAGGGTTGGTGAGCAGGAGGGAGGATGTTTGAGAGGAAGTCAACAGCTGTGAGCTTTTAAACTGCTCCTCCATCTAGTGGCAAATAAGTTACAGTTACACCTTACGATTGAGAAGTTTACTTGATTATTTAGAATATTGTAATATTGTAACATTAGTGTAGAGGTTAGAGGTATTTGTTACCACTTTAATACTCTGACACACTCTAATAGTATTGAAATTGTGTGTGTTTTGTAGTGGTGGTAAGGAGCGTGGAGGAGATCTGCAGTACTACCCTTTCCGAATGACTCCGTACCTGATGAAAGTTCAGGATGCCGAGCTGGCTGAGGAGCAGTTCTGCTGCCTTCTGTTGGCCGAGAGGGTGCACTCTGGATATGAAGGTGAGGCCTAGTTTCGGTTGTCCCAAACAGCTCCCTTCTGCCACAAACTAGATTTAGTTAGTTATGTGATCCCTCTCTTGGTGTGTATAGACGGCACAAACATTCAATTAAGCAGTTAGCTAAAAGCGAGGTGCTGTGCACGTCTAACAATCACCCATTTCTAACCAATTCATTTTTTTCCCTTCCCTCTCTACACAGCACCCAGAATCCCTACTGACAAGCGCATCTTCACCACCACGCACACACCGAACTGTGTGTTCCAGGACGTGGATGAGAGGTGAGGTGACTGAATAGCCACGTGAACAATGTGATTGAAGCGAATGTTTGTGTTTTGTCTCTAACATGTTGTTGTTGTTTCTCCATCAGGGCTGTTCCTCTGTTGGGTTACCTCCCTCAGGACCTGATCGGCACCCCTGTGCTACTCAAACTGCACCCAAGTGACCGACCCTTGTTACTGGCCGTGCATCGTAAAAGTGAGCACCTCTTTCAATCGCGTGGTCGGCTTAACTGATGCGCTCAGTAAGCTGAGAAGTCATCCAGGGTTTCAGATTTAAGTTCCCACTTTCATAATTTAAACGTGAAAGATACTCTGACCCTCAGCCCACTGCTGACTGCGTTTCCATAACAGTCCAAAGACCGCTGACATATGAAAAAGCAACATGACATGGGAAGAGGCTGCTGGTTGCTATGGTACACACTCTCATTCACGCACACTCTACTGTCTGTTGCCAACAGTTCTGCAGTTTTCTGGTCAGCCGTTCGATCACTCCTCGATCCGTTTCTGTGCGAGGAATGGCGAGTACGTCACCATCGACACCAGCTGGTCCAGCTTCGTCAACCCCTGGAGTCGCAAAGTCTCCTTTGTCATTGGCAGGCACAAAGTCCGCATGTGAGTTTTCCCCAATATATTGTTCTGTTTTGTTTTTCTGTCACCAGTAGTGGTGTGTTGTAATACGTTGAACATTTTAGATGACAGTGGTCTGCATGTTTTTCAGGGGTCCTGTGAATGAAGATGTTTTTGCAGTGCCAGCTTTCCATGGTGGGAAGATCATGGACTCGGATGTCCAGGAAATTAGTGAACAGATCCACAGGCTGCTGCTCCAGGTATGTATGCACACAAACACACTAGACACCCACTCAAATACCCATTTACACACGCATTTGTCAGTTTCTGTAACAATCCTTTCTCTCATCAGCCGGTCCACAACATGGGCTCCAGTGGGTATGGTAGCCACGGCAGCAATGGTTCCCATGAGCAGCTGGTCAGCATCGGCTCGTCCAGCGAGAGCAACGGGAACGCCGCGTTGGGGAACACAGCGGAGGAGACGAACAAGGCCGAGGCAAACAAGGCCAAGCCTCCCAGGACATTCCAGGAGATTTGTAAAGGGGTCCACATGCTGAAGAACCAGGATTCCCAGGTCTTCCTGCGCTCCCCTGCTTCGCCACAGTCCCCATCCAAGCCTGAACCTAAGAAGACCACTGACAGTGAGTTCACTTTAATATCACCTAATCGTAAAAGTAATAATAGTTGTACTCCAAAAACATTTTCTGCTATGAGAAGCTCTGTGTGTTTACTTGCCTTATCGTCCCTTTCCCTCCAGCAGCAGCGGCAGCTCAGAAGAGTACAGCGGCGCGCCCCAAAGAGTCAGCGCACCCTCTGCAGGTCAGAGACAGTACTGCAGCCAGCATGGAAGACTTAACGTGGAAAGACCAGACCGTCTGCTCCTACCAGCAGATCAGCTGCCTCGACAGTGTCATCAGGTAAGGCTCTGCGTTGACGATGACGACGTCCACGGATGATGATGACATTTCAAAGATAGTCATGTGTGAAGTGTGCACGCTCTGATTGCACCCATTTCTATTTGTCAGGTATCTGGAGAGTTGCAACATTCCCATCACAGCCAAGAGAAAATACCAGTTCTACACCAACACCAACACAACCTCCTCCAACTCAGATGACGACAAGAAGGGCTCAGACGATGGCATGCAAATATCTCAGAACACCAACCCAGGCATGTACACGCCATGCGTCTTTGTCACACACCATCTAGGATATTAGATCCAAGTTTGTAAAGAAACACCCTCTTTGTTGTTCATTATCAGTCTTGCCTGCATAGCTTGGGTCCCCCCACTTTACTGGTTGTGACTAGACTGTAATAATCTATGGCTAACAGAGCATTGCTCTCTCTCTCCCATCCAGACCCTTTGATGCTAGACGCCCAGCCAGGCCTGTCGAACATGAAGGCACCGAAGAAACCTTCATCTGGGAGAGCCGCGGTGGTGGGAGGCCCCCTGGCACCCCTCACCCTGCCCAGCAAAGCTGAGAGTGTGGTGTCCATCACCTCACAGTGCAGCTACAGCAGCACCATTGTCCACGTGGGAGACAAGAAGCCTCATCCGGAGTCTGGTGAGTGGCAGCCTCCATTTAAAAAAATAAATAAATAAATAACACAAGTGATGTTCAATGTCCAAATGCTAGATTATAAATTCTGTTTGACTGATGGTTGTGACTCCGGTTGGTTTCTACAGAGATTATCGAGGATGTGGCAGAGAGTCCTGCACCCCTGGCTCTGCTGGTCAGCGTGGTGTCCCCACCCAGCCAGGAGGAGGAGGACTACAAGCGGCTGGGACTGACCAAGCAGGTGCTGGCTGCACACACCCAGAAAGAAGAGCAGGCCTTCCTCAACCGCCGCCGAGAGCTCCACAACGCTAGGCCCTTCCATAAGGACTGTTTCACGTATCTGCACAAGCAGAGACGCCCAACTAATGCTGAAGGTACACCATATCTTAATTAGTAACCAAATAAAAAAAAATCATGAGCTTTATTAATCCTTTTCTATCATGTTTGATTTAAATTAACAACACACCTCTGACTAATGCATGTGTCATCTCAGAATCATCTGGACAACAAGGTGCAACCAAGCAGGGCACCACCAGGCCTGAGACTACTGCCAAGAAGGGCAACCGCAACAGGAAATCCAAGAAGCCACGGATGAAGCATCCCGACTCATCAGACAGCGCCATATCAAACCGCAAACCCCGTCCACCTCTCCAGGGTCTCAACCAGACCTCGTGGTCCCCGTCGGAAGCATCCCAGTCAGCTTTTAGCGTCTCCTACCCAGCCATTGTGCCTGCCTACCCGCTCTATCCCTCTGCACCCGCAGCTTCGGCTCAAGCCCCCTGTCCTGACCCCTCCCTTTCCACAGGCTTTAGAGAAGGGCAGAGCACCCAAGCCCCGCCTACTGCCGCAACATATGGTGCACCCATTGTTACACCTGTGGTGGCTCTGGTGCTCCCCAATTACCTCTTCCCCCAAATAGCACCGTTAAGTCAAATCGGGCAGCTGGGGGCTGCTCCGAGACAAACATTTTTCCCTGAGCAGACCCCGACGCAACCTGCATACACCACACCGCAGCCCTTTCAGCCCCCGCAGCCAGCCTACGCCATGCAAACCCAACCCCCCTACACCAGCCAACAGCCGTTCCCTGTGCAGACTGCCTTTGCCCCCCAGCAGCCATTTCAACCCACACAGACCCCCTACACTACCCCGCAACCGTTTCAAACCACACAGACCCCCTACACTACCCCGCAACCGTTTCAACCCACACAGACCCCTTATACTTCCCAGCAGCCTTTCCAGGCCGCTCAGACCGCCTACACGACCCAGCAACCTTTCCAGGCCGCTCAGACCGCCTACACTACCCAGCAGCCTTTCATTGCCCAGCCTTCTTTCCCAGTGCAGACTCAGTATGTGACCCAAGCCCCTTATGCGGCTCAGCCCTTCCCCTACAGCCTAGCCTCCGAGCCCCCCAAAGTCATGGCTGTGGAGCTCCGAGAAGGGGCGGTGTCACGCTCCTCCACCCCAGCCTCTGGAGCGAGAGAGCCCACGACGTCGCCGCCGCTGTTTGAGTCGCGATGCAGCTCGCCCCTGCAGCTTAATCTGCTGAGCATGGAGGAGGGACAGCGCTCGTTGGAACGGCAGGACAGCACAGCACTCCTTGCCGGAGGCCAATGCAACAGTATAGCAGCAGCAGCAGGGGAGAAGAACGGAGGCACAGTCAAGACTGAAAACCGCCAACAGGTGAGAATCACAATGTACAGAGTGATTGTGAGAGAACGTCTCCTTGACTTTACATCTGAACTCTTCAACCACTGTTATACGAGTAACGTTAACACCTGTCACAAAGCTAATGCTTCGCTACCTTCTGTTTTCAGGTGGACTCTCCAGGAGATGGCGCTCACAGTGACGGTAACTCCTCATCCTGCGACTTGCTGGACATCCTGCTGCAGGAGGACTCCCACTCTGGGACCGGATCAGCCACCTCTGGCTCCACGGGCTCCGGATCCGGCTCACGATCGGGCTCAGGCTGCAACGGCTGTGGTACATCAGCGAGTGGAGCTTCTGGCAGCAGAACAGGTCAGAAGAGTAGTAAACTCAGCTTTTATTTGAAGCTAATACAACTATTGAAGTCTTGTGTTTAACTGATTCCCTGTCTCTCTAAAAACTGTGTGTAGGGAGCAGCAACACCAGCAAGTACTTTGGCAGCATTGACTCTCTGGAGCACGACCCCAAGGCCAAAGCCAAGATGAGAGGCGAAGAAGGCTCCGAAAGCGGCCAGCCGCAGACCAAGGTCTCAACTCAAGGCGAGGGAGACCATTTCATCAAATATGTTCTCCAGGAGCCCCTCTGGCTGCTGATGGCCAATGCTGACGAAAAAGTCATGATGACATATCAAATGCCATCTAGGTGAGTCACTGGCCGGGATTAGGAGTTATTTTAAAAATAATTACAAAAGAAAATGCATACAATGCAACAAACAAAGTTTAATTCTGATGGCGTGCAGCTTCCTGTGTGGCTGATTACTCATGTGCCTTTTACGATCCCACAGGGACATTCAGAGGGTTCTGCGAGAAGACAAGGAGAGGCTGAGGCAGATGCAGAAGAGTCAGCCTCACTTCTCCTCAGACCAGCGGCGAGAGCTAATGGAGGAATACCCCTGGATGAGGCGGGGAGGTCTGCCTGCTGCTATCAATGTGAAGGTGAGGACCACACACACACACACACTTTGTGTATCACAAAAATACATCTACACATTTATTTTTGTGGAGAAAAAAAGTCAGGTTTAAATATATTTAATAATGGCCTGGTGTATGTGTTTAGGAGTGTGTGTTCTGCGAGGACACTGCGGCGTCCCCCAGCAAAGAGGACCTGCCACACATGGACATGAGTGAGCTCAGCGAGGAGCTCAGCCAAGAGGGTCAGAACGCCCAGAGCCAATCAGAGAAGTCCCAGACTCAAGCGGGCAGTGGCTCCTGAACACACAAGCCGCCAGCAGGGGGCACACTCGACCAGATATGGACCAGCTATGGACAATAGCGACAGACAATGTGTGCTGCGAGTTGTGCAGAGGACTGCTGTTGAAGTGCAGTTCTTAATGCACCCTTACAGGGGGCAGTAGTGCTTTGAGGGGCTGCATATGCATAACCCTCATGTAGTACTTCTGCCAGCTCACACTCTCTCTCACACACACACACCGAAAGGATCTGGGCCCAGGCCCTGTGGTTGGTGGCCTTTGGCTTCTCAGATATATATTTTTTTTTCATTGTTATTTTCTTCTTCAGAGGCAGGATTTTACAGCATCTTGGGCAGTTAAGATTCTTAAAAAAGACAACGTTAATAGTTAATGGGTCTCTTATAATTATCTTTTTGTTTTGAGAAAATAATTGTCATTAAACATTTGAAAAAAAAATGAACAAGCAGCCCAAACATTGCTGTTAAAATCGCTGCAGCCAGTCATAAATCTTTGTGATTTCTTGTTTTCAAGCCCCTTAAACGGCCTTTGTTTCCCCATTTTTAAATGTAGAATCTATATGTGGTGCACAAAGGATAATGTAGTCCTGGTCAATGCACAGGGACCCCCCACATTTGTATTTTTGTTTTTTTATTTCCCTGCTCTCCTTGAACCAGAGTATTTGCAATATCCAGGCACAGTGCAGTGTATGCACAACAGCCAACAGAAAGACACGTACTTTCCTCAACAGTGACTATCTCATACATAGCACAAGTAAATCATTCAAATAAGTATGTTATTTATTTTAGAGTAGATCGTTTTATACTAAAGCCAAATCTGCCCAGCTAAAAATACAGTACTTGTATGTTCCCAGTTTACAGCCATCGCTTATAAACTGCAGAATATTAATGTCACTTTACGCTGAAAAGTAAAGATTCCACAGAATGACCTCAAAGTGTTTTAGGCAAACTTTAAAACAGCACAGGTGCTATGAACACACTTCATCACAAGCCTCTCCGCCGTTATTCCGCCCGTTATCCCTCAGACTAAACGCTCGCCGAAGCAGAACAGAATACTAAGAATATACGCGGCATATTTTGACTCTCCTTCCCGCTTTGTATCGAAGCGAAGCAGAGGTTGAGAGCGTTGCGGTTTATCCTCTTGCATAGAGGCTGCAAATTCAGGTCAAAACTCCAGAATTCATGTAAACTGTTAATTTTCCCTTTCACCCACAATTTCAGGATTTATTTTTGTTTTTTAAGACAAAGGTGTATCCATTTACATTAGGCAAATTACTATTGAGTGATGTTGTTTTCTGTCATATGGTGCAGACCTACTACAAAACTCCCGTGGGGATTTGTACATTATGCAAATCGACAGATGTTTGATTTATTTATGGGTCCGAAGCGTGATGACCGCGATCTCAACAGAGGTCAGTGCTGAGCACTCGGCACTTAAATATTGGTGTACAGTGGGTTAAACCGTATTACATTTGTAGCAAATGAGGCGTCCGGGTTTACACAGGAAGTGGTGACGGGTATGCAAGCCGTCGGTCATCTAACATGTTAAGTCCAACAGTAGGAAAGTGGGAACAATTCTGCTGCTGGCAGAGAAACTGTAGAGGCGGGCTTGTGAATGTAACACAGACTGGACCAAGAGCATCTTGCTGGCTACGTTTGTTTTCCTGATTTTTTTTCTATTTTTCTATATTTTTTTCTCTTTGTTTTGTGTGGCGAAGGTAAAACAAAAAAGTGTCATTGGGGACTGACCCTTACCTCAAATACAATCCAGGTCATGTTACTGTTAGAACATAGCTCTTGTGTACATGTGGGCAAAGCGCAATGGATGGGAGCGGTCGCATACTTAAGTGATTCCAGTGATGGATTTGTGCAGCAAGCCTCTGCCTCAGACTGGCAGAGGGTTTGACTCCTCTCTGCTTAGTGTTTCTATGAATGAATACACAGAGAGGGCAGGCACCTATCACCATCTTTAGCAACTGCAGTCTATCGGTGTCTTTTGTCTCTTTTCTATTACAACTTGTGCATTAACCGCTAAGGAAGCAGTAATGAATGCGGAGACTATTTAAGCCTTACGTTCTCATAAGGCCTTGCATAGTGGGAATCCATTTTCGAAGTAATTACACATTGGTAGGATGTAGGAATCCCCCAGATCTGTAAATGCGTACGCACGGTACTGGCACATGATGTTGTGTCACAATGTAAATTTGTTTCATTGCCACTGTTTGAGTATTAAACTATCGCAGTTCTGTGCGTTTTTTTTTTTTGTAGGTGAGAGGATGTGCTGTTTGAAAAACAATGTTGTAATAAAACTACAGAAATATAACCGGTGTGACTTTCTTTTGCTCATCGCTCAACATATCAAGGTCAAACATCGTTGGCTGAAAAGAAGAGGGAAACACTGATGGGATGCTGATAAACCCCATAAATGAAATGAAAACCATTCTTTTCAAGGATGACACCAGCTGATTAGTGGCTATTTGTAATATACTTAAAAATGCAGTGGAGTGATGGGAGCCTTCCAGTCCAGTAATGTATCAAAGGTTGCCATGGATCCATGAAGCTGCTGTCATTGCATGTTGTCTCTCTATGAGAAGAACTCCAAAACCTTCCCTTTTATTTGGATGCAATAACGGTGGAACTGCGGATTGCATTCCTTAAGTCAGGAGTCACAGGAGTGTTATTGTCTCAAACTTGACAGAGCTCCTCCAGCGTCACAGAAGACTTTATACACTTAATACATAGCTGTACTCCCAAGTAGTACCAGTATGTGTCAAATAAGCGGTACTTCGAAAAGCAAAGACAGTTGTTTGTTTTCATGCGACGAGTCAAATGAGACTGATGACGAAGTGTATTGTGTCTTGCATGAAATTGAGCTCATGTACTGTACTGTTGCTGCTGCTTTGCTGCTGCTGCCACTGATGTGATGCTGCTGTTTCTACTATTGTTGTTGCTGCTGCTGCTGTT
Organism: Eutrigla gurnardus; assembly: GCF_963514095.1. NCBI lineage: Eukaryota > Metazoa > Chordata > Actinopteri > Perciformes > Triglidae > Eutrigla > Eutrigla gurnardus. Next base: position 20,739,469 of record NC_139924.1, on the reverse strand, counting down.
GCCGAATAGCAAGCGATTGTTCTCTCACAGTCAAAGACAGTTGAGAAGAATCCATGGATGACAGAGTTCCCTTGGGGGATCTGTTTCACCGCCATATGCTCGGCCTCCGCCGTTGAATCACTCTCGCGCCAACTGTTGCGTCGCACTGACCTTTAACCCTCAGAATTCATATGCATGGTCACAAGCACACAGCTGATGCATGTGGACCTCCCTCTTGTCTGTTGTTCTTTTCTTTAGAACTAAATCTGGTAACACGGTCGGCCCGTCGTCTGTCGTTTTCAGTGAGCAGATTGCGGTGACATGTCGGGGTCTGATGAAGGGAGGTGTCACCCCCATTGTGCAATTAACTTTGGTTTGTGCAACCCGATTGCTTTATAGATAAGACAGGAAAGCAAACATATTGGTGAGAACATAGTGGCATATATATAGTAGGTCAAGTTGGTGCCGCCATGACCGGCTACAACATAATAATGCTGAATATATGATATGCAGAATAAAGCCAACGTGAAGGGTTTTCGGTCGTTTTTAAGGCATTCTTGATTAAAGGCTGAAACTTGGGTTGCCAGGTTTGTGAGGAGAAATACTCTGATAATAGGCTACATATTTGGGTTTTGTATGCAGGACTTGCAGGTGGAGTTCAAATAGAAATATTCAAATAAAAGAATACTTTTTTCGGTCACTGGTCTTTGCTCTCAACCCTCTCCACCCCTCATGTCTTTATGTGTCTCGATGATCAAGTGTCAGTCAGAAGACGTACCGCAGCCCGTGCGCGCGCGCGTATGTGCTCGTGCGTGTTGGCTGCACGGTCCCTTTGAAGAACCTGAGCCTGCATGTCTCCTTTGTAGTGTCCTTTCAGCTGTGCAGGCTTTGACGCTCCTCTGTCAAATGGTCGCAGCTTTGATCAGCGTGTCTCGTCCGCTCCCCGTTTCAACGCGTTTCCTCCGACGTTCACACCCAGGTCCAGTCTGTGACCCCCAACACACACACACACACACACACACACACACACACACACACACACACACACACAACTCTACCTAAACCCGAGTTTGTTAATTATCCCTTCAAGACGCCAAAGTCATCTGACAACGTGTGAACTTCACTTCAAGTTTGGAATAAAGCGAGAGAGACTTCCTTTTTCCCGCGTAGGTTGTCTTTTTAAAAAACATTTATTGTGTTTTATATGTGCATTTATAAGGCTGGTGGCTGGTCCAGACACAGGATCTAACAGGTCTTTGTTAATATGCTCATTGGATCCGAGGTGAGAGCAAAGACACTCGGGAGAGAGGTGCGACTCTTTCATGTGCGCGCACACGCACCGCGCGTCCTCGTGGTGAGGAGGGACTGCGGCTCCTGTAGGTGTCAACGGGGAGTATTCACTGCAGTCAATGTAGCTCTCACCAAAAATGTGCCGCAGGTAAACAAGATACTAAACATTGGTTCCGCCACAGAAACGTGTAATATGTTAAAGGACCAATACACTTTTTATGGACTTTTCCTTATGAACTTTACACCTCTCCAACATGTTTGTCTATTGTTCTTATCCTAACATGAATCAAATTATGTATTTATTAGGCCTACATTAAATTATTGGCTAAATTAGGAGCTATTTATTAAAAAAAAAAAGACTTTGTATTTTATGCAACAACACTTAAGGTCAAACTGAAATCTTGTTTTTTTTTTTAATCGCATACTTATTTTTATTTCCTGTTGTAGTGCTCTCGGGGCATTGAGTCGAGTCGGGCGACAGCTTTTCAATTACATTATTTTATTTAGCAAATTCAGACATCTTACAGGCATTTCTTAACATCATTACGACATAAAGTGGTCATTCTGAAGGAGGCTACTGGTCCCAATAAACTACAGGCCCTTTATGGAATAGAATAGAAATATTTATATTAATCAGAGGCATTGCCAAACTTCTCGGTTTCTAAAAGAGCTTTTTCTCCACATACAAATCCTATATACACAGAGTTATGGACACAGATGTGGTGTGAACTTGGACTGTTCCTCGTCTGGCCTTTCTTGGGTTATAAGTGAATGCAGACAGCGAAGGTCTCATCTCTCTCCAGGTGTGAAGAAAAGTCACGACAGAAGACTCAAAGCCAGGGAGTCACCGCTGCACAGGGAAGCAGGAGTACTTTAGGGGGCCCCAAGCTGTCGGGGGGCCTTGACAGGAAGGGTCCCTGTAATGAGATAAAGGAAAACTCCACCCTTTAAAACTGTTGGACATTTTTTTCCCTGTGATATCCAAACCACTCAAGGGCTGTATCTCTACTTCTACTTCGCTGAGTGATGTCCTACATTTCCCAGAACACCAAGGAAATGGTGCATTCACTCGTGGGTGAAGAGAGAATCCAGAGGCACGTTCCCTCCACAAAACGAGTGATCTGCGGTTGCAATGAAGCCGTTGTCAGTGCACAACTTGGTCTCCTCGTCTCGAGAGAACAGATTTTAATATTCAACATCAATGTGAGGAATCCAGAAAGAAAATCCACCAAATAAAATGGTTTTTTGAAGTGTTCATCTGTCATCATGTGGAATTTACCCCTTTCGGTGAGCGGCCACATTTTCTAAGAAAGCTGCTTGATTGTATCCCAACAGCATTCCGTCCAAACTCCAAAACCCCTACCAGGGTCTCCACATAGACCGAGGGTAGGTCACGGTGGGCAGGCTCAGGGCCTCCCTGTTCTCCAAGCCCTCGGTGGAGCTCTGGTTGTGCTCACTGTCGGTCTCGTCCAGGTCGGAGCACAGGTCCTCGCTGGACGTGGTGGAGGGGGCCGGGGAGAGGGCCGAGGACGAGCCACTGGATAGACTCCTTCCTCCGGGTGAGGCCGTGCAGAGCGTCTCATCTCCTCCGTGCCAAGTGCTGCCATTGCTCCCAGAAGTGTCAGTGATAAGATCCATCAGCACGTCCTGGAAGTGGTCCTCGTTCAGGGGCATGCACTCCAGGAGGTGGTTGAGGAGCTCCGCCGCCACCGTCGCGTCGATCCCAGGGCAGCTGGACACGAACATGTGGACCTCGTGCATGCACTGGATGTAGCCGGCCGCAAACCTCTCACTGGCTTCTCGGTTGAGTGCGTCTGTTTCTGTGGGAGGAGAGAGAGAAAAGATTATGACTGTGTTCCAGGACTCCGCTGTCATACAGCTGAACTGCTCGTCGATTAAACCTACTGATAAAATCTCACAAAATGACTTTTAGTCCCTTTAAAATGGTGGGTTTTTGTCTTGTGACCCCTTAATTCCATCATTACTGGTGGCATATGCCTACCAGTTGTGACAACTTCACCTCACCAGTGACTTCCCCTGTGTTATTTTGATTCATCATGAGCCCAGAGGTCGTAAAATCCATCCAGCAATTACAAAACATGAGCTCAAAAGAGTTGAAGATTAGTGCAGAAATGTGTTTTTTTCATGCAACCATCTTCTGTTCACCATCTTGTGACCCCTTCTGCTCTAAATGCCAAGACTTCGACAACCCTTTGATTCAGGTCTGAAGATAAGAGGATGCAAACGGTGTCAGATACAGGTTTTTAAACGATGTACAGACCTTGGGTTCGGTTCTTCAGTATGTCCTCCACCTTCTTCACCGTCATCTCCAGCACCTCGGCGTTCTCCATCTTGGAATGAAACTGTGTGTGTGTGTGTGGGGGGGGGGAAACAACCAGCAGAGCACCGTCACAACCCTAAACCTGCCTCCGCGTCACTGGAACAGGTGAGGCTGCGCGTCGTACTCACGTCGGTGTCCGCCAGCAGCGTCCGCAGCTCCTGCAAACTCTCGTTGATGCGAGCTCGCCTCTTCCTCTCCACCAGCGGTTTCCTGGTCTGCGGGGACACAAAGATCACACTTCAGTACGGAAACCCGCTCGTATGTACGGCTGCAGCCGTGTGTGGGATCACCCACTGTCACGACCAATGGGTTTTCAGGCGTAAAAACTCGTTTTTGCGATTCGACATTCATGCATTTACTGTCACCGGCGTGACAAGTGCGTCACCGCCCAGCGCGTCCAAAGAGTCCCATTGCAGTTACCTTCCTGTCTCCCTTCTGGATCCCGTAGCACGACTCATCGTCTTCCGTATCGAGTCCGGTGTCGCTGGGCCGAGCCGAGGGGGCCATGTTGGTTTGGATCGCCGCTTCTGTGGCTTCTCCCACTGCTGCTGCTGCTTCTCTCTCTCTCCCGTCAGCGAGGGGGCAGCTGGCAAACTGAACCGGTTAGAGAAGAAGAAAAAGAAAAAAATCGACCAACTCGCAGGCGAGGCGCCCTGTGTTTATAGTGCAATCCTAGCGAGACGTGCTGCTGGCGCTGAGTGGCTGTTGTTGGTATTTATAGGGGCTTATTAACATGTGAATGGGGCCTGAGCTGCTCTCGCTGGGGGGACAACAGAGCGCACACGGCCGGAGCCAATGAGCGTCCACTCCCTTTGTCTCCGGTCAGCCCCGGTCTGCGCCCCGAGGAGCTGGATGGGCTTTAATCACACAGTTTATTGGGTTAAGGGACCGACCGCTCTGTTTTTTCTCTCCCCCCCGAGTGTTTGTTGTTCTAATCTACTGCGTGTGTGTGAGTTTGTGTGTGTTGTTGCTCATTATCAGGCAGAGTATTCTAGAGATACAATTTATCTTTATAATAAAACTGTGATTCATGTTTTATTATCTGTTAAATGTAGCCTTATGACGATATTAAAGAGTGATTTGTCATGTCGTGGTTATTAAAAATCTATCATTTTAATTTGTGCTTTGTATTTACAGTGTTCTGAGCATCACGACATCACCACCACTGTGTGTCTGCTGCTTTGTTTTTGGGGTTTTATTTTTTCCTGCCCGACCCCATTCTTCGTTCTGCTGGCTTTGTGTGTCCGAGCCTCAGCAGATTTACCCGGCTGTTTGGCGGATGTAACGCGATGCCTTCAGTTGGCAGCTGCTGCTCCTGGCGGCCCCTCGGCCCAAACTGAATCAGCCGGGGGAATTAAGGGCCCTTCTCCAAAGAAAGCGACAGGTGTTGGCCTGCGCCTCGTTTGTTCTCCGTTTGTTTGGTGACTTCTGATTTGTGTGCGACTGCATTCTCACGTTGCGCGCTCTGCTGTGCGGGAGTTTATAAAGATCTGCTTATTGCTTACTGCTTTATTGAAAAGTGCCGTGTGCATGCACATTATGAAGCTGTCGCCTTTCAAACGGCATTCGGACTGTAGAGAATGAAATGGTGCTGCTGGTTATTGTCGTTAAGTTTTTTGAGCACAATGTCTATTGGTTTTATCTCTGCCCTCGGTGTTCAGGGCATTATCATGCAAATGATACCTCACAAAAGAACTGGTCTGTCTGTCTGTTTGAAAAAAAAAATACAGAAATTAAATACCACGCAGGCATATGTGCCACCTTCCAGGTAAATGCACTGATGTGTGTTTAAGGTGCTCTTTTACGCACGACATCCCCGCAATTACGCAGCAAAAAAAAGACCACTAAACTCAAGTGCCCCAAATTAGGGAAGAGTTTCAGACCTTTCAAGTGGAGGGTTTTTGGCACCTCGCCACCCCCAGATCCCTGTTCCAGATCTTTAATGGTGTGCGGACTGTGGAGAGAGCAGCTGTCTCGGCTCGCTTTTGTTGGTGAGCCTCGCCGAGGGACCTCGGCGCCCACCCCCTTTCTCTCTCTCTCCCTCTCCCTCTTCAGACGCGCCGCCGGGCTCCATGTGGCGACCAATCATAACGGCAGTAATAAAGAATGTATGCACGTTTCCAACTCTTCAAATCCCCCAAATGAATTACATCTTTATTAAAGCGTAAATGTACCAGCACATTCATTTGGACCAGATAAGCTGCCCCCCCCCCCCGGGTTTCTTATTTGAGATTTCAGCTATAATTAGTCTACAAAATGATATGCACCTCCCCATCCCTGTCACAGACAATCACTCTTTATTCATTGAGGTACACCGTGAACTGAGTGTCTCGTTTTCTCAATCACAAAACACATGACCAGTTGTGATTTGGTATTAATTTCTTCATAATTAATACATCCGTCTAATTGACCTTGTGGTAGTCATACAGATAGTCTCGTGATCCATTCAGCCTTTAAGATACCGGCCTCTTTAATTTCATTAGCCTCCCCATATGGCTGGAGTTTCATGTGTTGGCCAGGATAATCCATCACCCCACAAGAAACTACCGCTAAAAGTAAAAGTCAGAAAATATGCTTAATGATTTGGGTGCACTAGCCCTTTAATTTAAGCTGCACATTTGTTAATACAAGGATGAAAATCTCCTTTAAACCTGACACATTCTGAAGTTGTTGTAGTAAACGTGTTGACCTCCAGACATTAAACAGCAGCCTCTTTCAGGTAATTACAACACAACAGCTGCGTTCCATTTAGCTGCTTCAGTTTCAGGGTGCTGTTGTACACGCTGGCTCACTGTCATGACTGAATGACACCTGAATAAAACCGAGCCATTGTTATTTGCTTTCCCTCCAAGCCAATAATAGTCTACACAGAGCTACAATATCTGTTGCTGGGCAGGTATGTTAATTAACTGAAAACATCTGTCTGCTGCTACTGGAAACGTGGCGAGACTGAACGGCTCTGTGTTTGCAGGGTTGCAGCCACGAAAAATAATGAACTAGAGGCAAAAGAGCAGCTGCAGAGTTGGGTTGTAATCTGTGGCGGGTGACCATTTCATAGTCAATACATGTGATACAAGGCACTGGAATATTCACATGCAGATATATTGCCCCCTATCAAATAAACATGAAATTACATTTGTTTTAAAATGTAATTAGCAGCTGTCTAATGCTTAAATGGTAAAAATCCAGGCTTTCTAATAAACCCTTACACTTACATTATATGTCAATATTTACATTTGTATGATTTTATTAGTAAATAATCTGAAGCGGTTTCGGTCTCCTATGAAGTTGTTGTGGTCTATCCACACAAAATGTCAAAACCTTACTGACAAGAGCGACCGCACCAACCAGATGGTTCACGAAGATGAATCAGATCTCAGGAGTGTAGAATCATGTTTTATTATTATTAATGTTTGGGTTAATCATACAGCAAAGGAGGAAGATATAAAACTCTATGCAATGCCACGCAAGTGGTCTAAGAAGCAAAGTCATGCCTTATAATATCAAATAAATAAAGCTGGTTAATACAATAAATACACGAAAAGATTAATAAGAGCCTTCTATAATGCAGGCTACAAGGAATCGACTTCTGAAGGGAAGTACTGAGAAAAGGTCTGTATAGTATCATTATAGCACACCTACAATCATAATAACTGGAACAAAACTGAACCATGTTTGTCTTCTGAGCAGCATATCTATAAGATACATAACACAGGTTGGTCTAACGAAAAAATGGAGAACCAAGAGCAGTAATCCACCAGTTCACCAGGGCCTCCACATCTCCAGCATCCCCAGGTGGGAGTGGTGGAGCGCGGGCCTCTCTTGGCATCCAGCCACATCTCTCTGGAGATGCCTCCCAGCGAGGGCGTCTCCTCGGAGGGGTGTGGCGGGCAGAGGGACGTCACGTCTGGGTGAGGGGTGGGGGGAGCGCTCATTGGTGGACCTGGGCAGGGACTTGAGGAGGTGGTTGAGCAGGCGGGAGCCCAGGGTTTTGTCCATCCACTCGCAGGTGAGGAGCATGTTGTGGACTTCGTGCATGCACTGGATGTACCCTGTGCTGTATTTCTGCTGGGCTTCCAGGCCCACCGCGGGGTCTGCAGGAGGGAGAGGGAGGAGGAGTGAAGTTAGAGCACCTCCTAGTGGCAACACTTTATCATTCACAACACGGTTTCACTTCACTTTAAAAACAATAACCATCACTTTACAGCTGAATACATTAAGCCACTGATATTATTTCACGTGCTGATGTCTGCTAGGTATCTTATTAGGGTCATATTTCACTTCGTATTACACATATTTGAACCCAAGAAGTTATATAAATAACTGAGATAACAGCCGATATTGTAGAAATCAATAAAAAAAAAACGATTCTTCCATCACACGACCCAACCCACGTGACTCACAGACAAGTGCACCTTACCGTTGAGTTTGCTGCTCTGGATGTTTTGCAGATGCTTCACTGTCATCTCTAGGATGTCGGCTTTTTCCAACTTAGATTGCTGTTGAGGAGATGAGCCTCGGAGTTAGCTCGATTCAGCCTCGAGTGTCAACTTTGCACGAGGAGATGAGACTTAAGCGAGGGAATGGGTACTCACGTCGAGCCTGAACGCCCCGATCACGGTTTCCTTCAGCTGATCCAAGCAATTGTTTATCCGCTCTCGTCTCTTCCTCTCAATGAGCGGCTTTCTCATCTGTGAGGGTGGGAAAATAACGTCGGTTAGAGAAAGGCGGTCAGGGCAGGCGAGGCACCGCGCTGGAGCGCGCGGGACAGCGCGCGCTTTTGACCGCACGCTGCATGTCCTAAAAGAGACATCGATCTACAGTACATCCATGCGTAAAATACCTTTCTCTCCTCCTTGGCGCTGGGATGTTTCCCCACGTTGTGCGCCATGGATGAAGCAGTCATGTTTGGATTTTTCTCTCCCCTCTCTCTCTCTCTCCCTCTCTCCCTCTCTCTCTCTCTCTCTCTCTCTGGTGTCTGTGCGCTTGTGCCTTCCTCTACTCTGAATCTCAGCGCGTCTCTAGGGCCCTCGGCGCGGCACGGCTCTCTTTTTATCGGGCGCAATTAGCATGTGAATACTCCCAAGTCTTTGGCTGCGGGATTTTCCCACACACGGGGTCCCCATCAGTCAAGACTGACAGGTCACTGGCTCCATTCAAAAACGGAGGGACCCGGCCTAGAAAAAAAACCCACAACATACTCACAAGCGACAGATGTCCAGCCTGAAACCAAACCATGCGCTACTCTCTCCACCTCCCCCTTCTCCACCCAACCCAAAAAACCTGCTTTTTCCTCTTCTGCCAGGGACGAACAAGAGTGTGCAGTTACCGAGCCCATTCTTTCGAGGAGCAACATAACACTACCTGCAAAAAGGCCAAACCTATTCGCCCAAAGCTCACAGGAAGACACAATAGACTGACAAATCACTTGAGAACACCCCGTACAGCCGCTGTTGCCTCTATGGATGCTTAATTTTAGCACCTTAGAATAAAATAATGCATGACTGATTAATGCCGTCACTCTAACTGTACGCACACTGAAGGAATGTTGATTCATTCAATCGATAAACTGATCAATTTCAGTTCTATGTATCAGCCGGAGCACAAACAAACCTCTGCTCTCTTTCAGGACAAAATACATCTCGCCGTGTATTTATCCGGCTTTGATCACTCTCCGTGTTTTCACATGTAAGACATCTGCTCTTAACTGTTTGTGAGCAGATGTCAGAGTGACCAGATGCCCCCCCCCCCCCCCCCCCGCACCTTTAGGCCCCTTAAAGCGCGGGCCCCTGTTTCGGAGCCACGCGACTGCCAGGCGAATGCCGGGTCGTGGGAACCGCAGCCGAACAAAGGCCGCTATTCATTCAAACCTAATCAGCATGAAGAGCGTAATAACCCCCGGAGAGGGTGGACAGATAGGAGCGGGAGGAAGAAGAGGAGGCGGAGGAGGAGGAAAGGGACCCACTATGTTCCTCATAGTGGATTCAAGTCGGGGTTCATTCAACAGGTAGTCTCTGGATCCGATGCGTTCACCCAGCAATACAACCTCCCTGTGGTGTACTTGAAGTATCAAAAGGTGTGTTGGATTGCTACAGAATGTATGATTGTTTTTATTGTTTATGCACCATTTGATTGTCTTTAGCAATGCCTTGAACCCAAAGTGACAATGAGACCCAGAGGAACCCCAGGACCCCCAGGACCCGGACCGGAGGGATGAGGGAAGCAATGCCTTGATACTGACATGGAAGAGCAAGGTAAGGAATCATTGTATTATGCTGCAATTATTATGCTTTATCTAATACGTTTATCTTTGTTTTCTTTCGTGAAGTCAATTCAATAAATCAATGAAAGTGTGTGTGTTTTTTCATTCATAAAGAAGCCAAATGATGAGAAGAAACCACCCATAAATGAAGAAAAGGGAAGCTCCTCACATGCTGTAAGTGTTGTGTTTTCTGTTCTTCTTGTCCTTTCTCTTCAGGTTCATCAGGTCCAGTTCTCTAAAGTTGAAGCACTGTCTGTCTGTCTGTCTGTCTGTCTGTCTGTCTGTCTCCTCACCTGCAGCAAAGCAGCAGAGCATCTCGGCTACAGAGAAGATGCTCTCATCCAGAGAAGTGTCCAAACTTCTGGTTATGAGAGCTGCTGCCGTCTGCACGCCGCTGTCAAACAAGTACGTGAAAGTTATGTGCAAGTCATGTCTAAGGAACTTCTAACCTTTGCCTCGCTTGTTAAAGTTGTTAATGCTATGTCACATCACGTTGCAGCACATCAACTTTTGTCTATTTTTTGTAAATTTTTTTTATTCAGTTGAAAGCAAATAGCTGACAGTGGACTTGGGACAAGTTAGCAGAGAGCATTCTGGGACGTGCCAGCTGGAAGACAACATGGAAGACATCTACAGTGTCTACAGTACATCATCAGACCACAAAAACAGTTCCTCCAATAAAAAGTCAAAGCCTGTCTACGTTTACGATTGGTCTCTTTCTTTAATGTTGTCTGTGAAGAAATGACATAACCTAAAACATTATCGAATTCAAATAGTTTCAGATGCATGATCATGCAATCAGTCTCGGACCACTTTGAGTAACTTACATTCTAAACATCCTCCAGATATCATAAAGCCCTCAGATAACTTAAGATTGCAGGTAAACATCACCACCTTGTGGTCCCTATGTGTTGCTATAAGTCCAACCAGGAGCCTCCGTAAAACCTTTTAAAATACAAACTAAAGTGTTTTGGCGTATTTTTGTCATGTCCACACAGTATGTAACAGTTTGACTTCTAAATTAGAATAATTAAACAGACGAAGTGTCTTTTCACAGAGAGGGTCTGTTGATCATCCTGAATAACAGAGACATTAAATTTGTACTTTTTAAGTGTATGTTCAATACTTTGACAAGCACAGAGAACAAAAACACTTCCACTGTATTGGGTTGATGTATCCAGGCTCAACCACAGCTTCTGCATCTGCAGCCGCGGCATTTACAAAGAAAGTTCTTGCACCATGCATCATCTGCACTCATCGCTCTGCCTGCACACACTGCATTTAGAAAAACATTCCTGCCTACTGTGTTTTTTTTTTTTAATAAGCCAGCTGTAACCCCAGCTCCCGATGAGATACTGATGCATAAAATATGGATGAAAAAGAATATCCCCTTATATATTTGCATTTTGACATGTAGTTCCCCTGCGACCCTGAATAGCATGCAGTTACAGATAATGGATGGATGGATGAAGATGTACTGAATATATACTGTTATTTTTGCATTGAAGTTTTAATGCAAACAGTTAAAGTAAAGAATACTCCACACAGAAGTGACTGAGTGATCCAGATCTCATATAGACTAATGGATTAGTATCAGTTTACTGAAACATTACTGTGTAAGTAACATTAGTTACTTTAGTGTAGTTAGTTGATCTGGAGCTTCCGCGGGGTGAGCGCGCCCCCGTGCGGCCACCTGCCCTCCTCGCGGAACGCCACCTACCACTGTTGCAGTGACACGAGACGGCCACAGAAGGCGGCAGACGCTGCTGCAGTGACAACCTCCCAGTTGCTAGCGTTGCCAGTCGAGCTCAGAGAAAGAACTGGGGGAACAACAGGGGCTGCACAATTAGCTACAGCAAGTTATAAACAAGGGGAGGCGGCGAACACGGGAAAAACAAAGCAGGTTTTGTTGGAAGGAACACCTGAGTTGCCTTTTGCTTTCTTGACAAATTGGAGGAAACCAGAGAAAACGGCGTTTACAAGGTAACATTGGCGCCATTATGTTACGTTTTTTATGCTGGTATGAATTAACGTTACCATTTGTGAGCACTGTGGTGTAATGCTACTTCAGCTAACAACGGCTGCCTTTAAATGTAGCTCGTTAGCGAAATCTGCTAAGGTAAGTTAGCTTTCTCGGACAGCTCTCGAGCATCAACGCCGAGGCTAACCCGCTGTTGATGATGTGCTAAAGCCTGGCATGGGCTCCGTAGCGCTCGCGCGAGGATCGACTGCCAGGCCTGGCTAACGCTATGCTAGGAGGGCTAGCTAACCGAAGTCACCAATATTAACGCCACGTTACAAATCCGACTACGTTAGCTGCACTCGCCCCCTACAGCCTGAGCTATTTACAACAAAGCTAGCATTAAACTAAAGCTAATAGGAGAGGTTTGTGAGCGTTAGGCCTGCCGAGGCCTTCTGTGTGTCGACACACACACATACGCACACACATACACACACTTCCACCTGCAAAGCCAGCAGAGTAGTACTGTTGTTTGGTAGACAGTGATTGAAATATTACAGGCGAACGGATTTAAAATGTAAGTAGTCAAATAGAGTGTGCAGGTAACAGAATGGCATGTTTCACTGCGGCTCTGCACTGAAGTTGTCTTCGCATTTAAGCTCGCCACAGAATTATTCGACGAGCAAGTATCCATTTTGTCAGTATTGCGCAAAGTTGGCAGTCTTTTATTGCACCATCGCAAAACCAGGCATGGATAACAGAGATGGGCGGTGCTCACGGGTTGTGTTGACCAGCTTACTGTTTCGACTTTGTTATGTTATATACATGTCCTGACACGAGGTACGTGTAGCAGAAACATCTGTGGTGACGTCTGTGATAGCGTGTAAATAAACTGGATGACTGGATTGGCATCAGCGAGCTGCTCTCGATGGCTGCTAGTTTACCGTCAGATGTTAGCAGAGCATCTGACGTCTCAGCTGTCCTCTCACACACTTTGTTTGTTTTGGAGGGTACGGCTTGCACCTTCTTTCTGACGTGTAGGCCATGTTTGTGGAAAAGGCACCTCAGCACCTCTGACATTAGTCCAGCGCACGATACCTGATTAGTAACGGATTCATTGTTGGTTAGCGGCGACCAGCTGATTCGGGACCTGCCATATGCTTCATTCCTGTATGCGTCACTGACACTGAAGCGGGTCAGGAGGAGAGAAGCCTGCTGGCCACGTTAACGAGCATAAGTCTGCGCGACAGACGGATTTGGCCACCTGGCCAAGTCCAGTTGTCCAGATTAATAAAGATGTAAGCAAGTCGCCAGTCAACACGAGAATACGTTTTGTTATATATTTTCAACGCTGTCACGCGTGACGCATCATATACGCATGCTGGGCTGCGCCTCCCACTTTGGTGCTGCTCGGTTTATATTCCTGGCCCCCGCGTCGTTTCTAAATGTGGACTCCCTGTCGAGGCATTAGAGGACTCGTGTCACTACTCCAGTCCAGGGTTTGTGTGTTCAGACTTTAGAGGATCCGGGACAACAGGTTGGTGACCGACTGATAGATTAGTACCTCTAAAGTGACCACATTGCTAGTGTTGATGTTTTTGATTAAACCTCAGTGTTAAACTGGAAAACACACATCTCAAAAAGTTGTTTAATAATTGATTAAATGAGCATGACACTGGGATGAAGTTTTGTGTCTGTCTTGGTGTAGGTTGTGTTAGTCATCCCTGCATTACCCCACGTATGAACAAAAAAAAAACAAAACAGCCAAAGCTTTCTCTGCTTTCTTCTTGTCTGTTTAGAAAACTTCAGCTTTTGCCCCATAGTTTACATCAGGTGGTTGGGTGGGTCAGGATGAGTTGTGTAGATAAGGGGCCTTGTAACCTAGTTAAATAAGAGCCGCAGTGAGATATGGGCTTTGTAGCACTGTTCAGTTTTATCTTGGGTTAGAAGTTTTGGTATAGAGAGGAGGCTTATTGGCTGTGTTTACATACCCTAAAATAGTGACCGGAGTGTGCTTTGTATGTTTTTGTGTTTGTGCAAGTAGACGACCTATGTCATAATCAACATTGCTTGGTTAATCATTTGCTGACAGTGACCAGAAGATTCACAACATTGTGCTATTGCTCAATGAAGCGTTGAAGGTCAGATCTAGGGAGAACTTTCACAGGTTATTCTTATCATCTTTCCTCGCGTGCGTTTTGTACATTGGCTGTGTACGTTTCTGTGTATATGTATCGATTTAATTTCCGTTTGTGTAGAAAAGAAAGGTAAAACCTTTGCCACAGTATCGCGAAAGGGATCATGCAACACTCACACTAAAGTATAAACAACTAAATTAACTATTTGTCTTGCCCATGAGCAATGAGTGATAGGTAGAGAGTCATGAGTGGTAATATATGAGAGTTCAGTCTCAGTACTTGTCATCCTAACATATAACAGTGGTTATTTTCTTTAACACATACAATGTTACAATATATTATTTCCTATTCTTCTTCAAAAAATAACACATCCTGGAACCTGATATATCACCTAAGCGTAATACATACGGTTGATCTATACTTCACACACAAGGTTTTTGTAGAGGTGAAGCTCGACACTGTATTGGTATTTGTTGCATCTACTGTTATCATTCTTACGATCTGTTTTCGTCAGCCTCTGTCAGGACTTGCATGGTATCATTGCTATGTTTTTGTCTGACTCATTTGCAAGTCACCGGCTATATATTTGTAATCACTTTCTCCACATTCTTCACCAGCTGTTTCTGTATGGTTCTATGACTTTCTATAAGCTTGAGCATGTTGTGGGGCTTCTGTTTATTTATATTTACATTTTATACAGTACAACAACATCAATGTCTGCCCTTTTGGTGTTTTTTAATTTTTTTACATGCTCTCAGTTCTCATCTCAGCAGTGTCGAAAGGCTCTGATCCAGTTTTACATTTAATTCCTCAGGTGGACAGTCCACTGCCTGGTTGCCCGTGGTAACTTTCCACCATGCCTTTTCCCTTTGGCAAGTCCCACAAGTCGCCGGCGGACATCGTCAAGAACCTTAAGGACAGCATGACAGTGCTTGAGAAGCATGACATTTCTGACAAAAAAGCTGAGAAGGTAGGGTGAATCTCGCACAAATTTTAACTGAAGGGATTCGTCACCTCATCAATCCTTTGGGGAGGGGGTTGAAAATTAGTCTGAAATAGCGTTCTAGTCCTTGAAATGCTGTAACATGTATGTGTATATTTCAGGCCACAGAGGAGGTGTCAAAAAGCCTGGTTGCCATGAAGGAGATCCTGTATGGGACGAATGAGAAAGAGCCCCAAACGGAAGCAGTAGCTCAGCTTGCCCAGGAGCTCTACAACAGTGGCTTGCTTAGTACCCTAATAGCAGACCTGCAGCTTATCGACTTTGAGGTGAGACTTGGTGGCTTTTGTAGGAGACGTATGCAGCCATACTGTCATCCTCTCTGCTCATACAAAAGAAGACAATGAAATATCACAACAGTGATTCAACATTTTAGTTTGAATGAGTATGGTGGCTGTTTGGGTAATTATTTGTCAATATCCTTGTCATCCGAGGCCATCTATATGCTGAAACACCACAATGAAAAGCAATTTTCATCTATTTTCTTGTCATTGCATCTTGGCTTTCCACAATCCTCTGCTTCCTGTTTTCATTGTCAGTTTGGAAGTGTGTTGCACATTTTTGTGCATTGTATTCTCTATTATATTAAAGTGTGCTTTATCTGTTGCCACCAGGGTAAGAAAGATGTGGCTCAGATCTTCAACAACATCCTGAGGCGTCAGATTGGCACTCGGACACCCACGGTGGAGTACCTCTGCACCCAGCAGAATATCCTCTTCATGTTGCTTAAAGGGTAAAAAGGCACAGACACAGAGAGCAATCATGCGCCACTTGATCTTTTTTGACTGATTCTTTATTCATGAATATTGTTGAAACAATACATGTTAACACGGTATTGGAAATACCTAGCTAGTTCCAAAGTTACTTACTTAACTTAAGGGAAATAAGAGCACCTGTTTGTCCATCCGTCTGTGTGTACGTATGTCCCGTTCTGACCAAATCTGAGAAACGCCTGGAGGGAATTTGACACACAAAAACACTTGGACTCGAGGATAAAATGATAAGAATTTGGCGGTCAAATGTCAATGTGACCTCAGTAGAAGGAATGTCTAATTGGATAAAATTATGAAATACAGATGGGTACCATGACATTGATTGTAATGAAAATAAGGAATGCTTCTCCTTCCTTATACTACACAGGTCATGTGTGACCACAGGAACATATTTACAAAGTAATAAGTAATACAGTTGGTCATGTGTAATACTTTTTCATGATTATGGCAGGACATTTGGCACCACACTATCAACAAATAGCATGTGTAGTATGTTTCTATATGTTGATAAGTCCTTGTGACTTGTTGCTGTTTTGTGCAGGTATGAGTCTCCAGAGATTGCCCTAAACTGCGGTATCATGTTGAGGGAGTGCATCAGACACGAACCCCTGGCCAAAATCACACTGTGGTCGGAGCAGTTCTATGACTTCTTCAGATATGTGGAGATGTCAACGTTTGACATTGCCTCAGACGCATTCGCCACTTTTAAAGTAAGTTGGCTCACTTGTACAGCTGTTTTGTCAATTTCGTTGAGTAATACCCAGAAACATTCACAACCGGTAGGTTGCTGATACAAGTAACACTGTAAACGCCAAACATTTTTTCTGTCTAATTTAGGGTTGAGGGGTTTACAATTTTGTTGATTTGAGACACATGTCTGCCAGGCTAAATAATAACCACTAAGTTTTAATTTATTTTTCATTGTCTCTCTTCAGGACCTCCTCACAAGACACAAGCTACTTAGTGCAGAGTTTCTGGAGCAGCATTATGACAGAGTAAGTCCGCACTCAACTGAAACCTAGTATTTAAAAGGCACTGGATTCATCCAAAGTAAGATAGAAAGGCTTAAAGTGGTATGTACGTAGAGTGTGGCCATGACATTATAGAGGGAATAATGATGCATCTCCGCTGTTTGGCAGCTGAACGAGTGGTTAACAATTCAGATCCTAAGGGTATACAATACAATTATTACAAGATTTTATTTTATTTTTAAATATTCATCAGCAGAGTAAATCTCAACAAATCAATGGAGCAAAGATGAATTCATCAATCATTCATTCCTGTATATGTGCTGCTTTCTTTCTGCAATATGTACCAGGTGCTTAAAGCTTTAAGGCCAAAGCTTTTACATTACAAATCCTAGTTGGAATACTAGATTTTTGGACCTTATTAAGTGAACATGACTCTTGTCATAACTTCTTTACACAGAAACCAATATTTTACCCCTTCTACCTGTTCTGTCCATTCTTAGACTTACAGATTTATATCTTGCATTTACATTTGAGTTGTAATCTTCGAATTGGGCTTAGGCCATGTACAGAATCCTATATATTAAGTATTAGTACCAAGTATTTGGTCATTTCAGCCTGTTCTAAAATTGCTAATTTACAGATTTACATGTAACATAATATTTTACATTTAGGCCATGCGCTGTATTAAGCATGATCTATGCTCGATGCTTCCGGATGCAAGTGTCCGTATGGCCGTAGTGACATAACACCATAATGTTTATGTAACATGTCGGCACTATAATACTGCCACCACAATGGGTATGGGTGTTTGGCATGCTTGCAGTCTCTTTCCTCAACAACAGCAAACTAGCCTTTTGGGACATAATTTGCAGGCTGTGAAGACAAAATAGCTGCCGTTCTGCGAGAGCAAATCTTTTACTGTTCCTTCATTGTGTGTTTTTTCCATACAAGACACAGAAACAATTGTGAAAGCCACTACTTAACACATTTACCACTTCTATTTTTTCTGTCTTTTCTCTCTCTCACTACCTCTTCCTTCATTTAGTTCTTTAGTGAATATGAGAAGTTACTCCACTCAGAAAACTACGTGACTAAAAGGCAGTCCCTGAAGGTAAGGACCCTGGGTTGTGCCAGTAAACAGGTCTTATTCAGTGGTGTAAGACAGCTATTTAAAGATGGGGTCTGGTTAGAGTGTTTGGTTTCTCAAAACGATTCCACCGCCATCACCTTGTCGTGACTGCCATCTAGTGGTTGGAGCATGTTTGACTGCCCCTTTTTTAAGATGCATGTAGTTCTGTAGTCAAAATGTAAATAAATTGGTCAGCATCTTCTATCTGTCTTAAGTCTTTAATTAAGTTTATATTGTTTAATGTCTAATACCATTAAAGGTTTGTACATGAGGGAGTCTTAACTTACCAGTGTTTTAAATTATAATACCGTTTGACATTTAGGAACTAAAGGAAGTTATAGACTCTATTTGGTGGATATATTACACTTAAAATAAAAACAAATGAATATTGACTTCTATTTCTTGTTCTGAAATGATATAGTTACTGGGGGAGTTGCTTCTTGACCGGCACAATTTCACCATAATGACGAAATACATCAGCAAACCAGAGAATCTCAAATTAATGATGAACCTGCTACGGGACAAGAGCCGCAACATCCAGTTTGAGGCTTTCCATGTTTTTAAGGTAAAAGTTAATGCACATTTTTGAACTAACAAAACAATATTTAGTCTCTGCACATATTAACATTCCTGCCCCTCTTCTTAAACATCCAGGTGTTTGTGGCCAACCCCAACAAGACGCAGCCCATCCTGGACATCCTGCTGAAGAACCAAACCAAACTCATCGAGTTTCTCAGCAAGTTCCAGAACGACAGGACGGAGGATGAACAGTTCAATGATGAAAAGACTTACCTGGTCAAACAGATCAGGGACCTCAAGAGGCCTGTCCCCCAGGAGGCCTGAGGAAAGGTGCAGAGGTGGGGGGAGGAGCCACCAGGACCATGTCTGGACAATATCCAGGAAGCGTCTGCTTAATGGACCCATCAGCAGCTGCTGTTCTGAACAAAAATTGAGGAAACATGAAAAACCAACATACCCACATCACCTCAATAGGAATTCGCCAGCTCCTATGCTCCTCAGTGAACATTTGATTACTTTTTTTTTCTCCTTCTTTTTTTTCAGTCATTTTCCTTCGAAAGAAATACGAGAAAATAATAGATGCTGCTGCTTTCTTGCACATTGAGATATGTTAGGTATATTATAATGACACAACAGTCCATCAGACATAGTGACAGAAAATGACCATGCATTCAATGTAAGACAGCCTTTCCTGACAGGCGCCCACGCACCAAGGGACAAAAGTCGACACAGGTTTACACGCATATATTACATTAAAACATAAAAAAAAACATGCATATACACAAACTGCAAAAATGTCAGCTAAAACCGTGTGATGGAAATGGTACGAGCAAGTTGAACATTGGTGTGTTGGTTGCATGCCTTGAAATGTGACAGATCCATGGCTGTAGCCAGCGGTGGCTCTGTGATGGCCGGCACAGTCTGGTTCCCATGTCCAGTGCCACAGACTCAGAATTGCATGTGTATCACAGCAACTGCGACAGTTCGTATCTGCGCCTACATCCAATAAAGCAACAGTGGTTCATTTAAGCGATTCGAGGGCGAAAAAGCTCTCAAATGCCATCACATGCAACCATTGACCTCCTGTGTGCTTTGTTATGACGCAGCACTTCGAAGCACACAAGGGAAGGAGGGAAGGATGTACGGTATGAATTTGGTAAAACCCGAGAGTTGGGTCTCTTTTTCGTTTTCTGGGACAGGGTGAACATGTACATATGCCTTTTTTTTTGCTTTGTAGATTTTTGTTTAACCTTGACATGAATATATATTATATATATATTACCTTAAACATCACGTTTTTGGTTAATTGTATTCAAATTACTCTAAACCATACGGGGGGAAAAAACAAACCGGTAAAGTGATGTTGTTTTTGCATTTCATTTTACTGCTGAAATGGTTGCAGTTGGGTTTCTTTCTACATAACTTAAAGGGCCAGCTCACATTTAGCTAACCTATAGGATATTAACAATTTGTACAGCGGAGGAATGTCATGGTATTAGCTCTGGTTCTATTAATCCTCTTTATTTTCATCTACACCTTGAGTGTCTCCTCTCAGACTGATGAAAATGTGCAGGAGGGGATTTGGAGAGCGTTAACTGAAACATTGAAGCCTGTGTGTTTGTGCACTTTGTGAGATGCTGAGTGATCAACATCCCCTAACTGGAGTCGAGGATGGGGGCGGGGGGGGGGGGGGGACTTTTCTTCCTCCTTCATTAACTTGTTTTTTCTCCTCATCCTCACCACTTTGCTAGCGCCCTGGGAGTGCTGTGTGGCCCCACAGTGAGTGTGTATCAGGGGGGGGAACTCATCAGGACATTGGCAACACGGCACACCATTAGTACCCCCCTTCATATTTGAGCTTCTCTCTTTAGAGGCTTTATAATTCCAGTACAATTGTGACTGTAAAGCATTGTGGGTAGCGGAGTACTTTGAGGGTGTTGGGTTGTCCTCGTGGTACCGAGCAAACAACCGATGAAACCACAGCTTTGTTGATTCACAGTGAAAGACCCATGTGCTGAGGCATGTATACATTAAAAATTAGAAACCATCTCAGTGCCGACAACCGTGCCGCTCGGATAGCTTCCATATGCATTAAACATGCATGGTTCTCCACTGGCTGTGCATGATGCTGTACTAAAGATGTTGTACTGGAATTGACCCCCCCTCCCCCCAAAAAAGTATTTAACACCATTGAAATGTCAAATTGAACTCTTACGGCTGTGTGTTGACTTTGACTCCAGTTTCAGCATAGAGCGCGTGAGTGCTTTCAGAAGTGTCAAAGGCCTGGGCCCTACAATCAAAAATAATAAAAAACAAAAACATTTGGAATAAAATAATGCTGTGGATAATTTCTTCCAGTGTGCATGAACTAACAAAACAGCTGTGAAATGTGTGTTAACATTGGGGTGTGTACATACGCCTGTTATATTGAAGCATTTAATCATTTATTTATTTAATATTATTTATTTGGAAGATTTAATTGGAAAATCGTGCGCAAAGGGAATTAAACTGCGAGAGATGATACATTATAGTAGAGTAAATGGAGTTAGTCATGTCACAGCACTAGTCCTTTAAAAGACATTAAAAAAAAAACAGCACACTTCCGGTAGATAAAGCGCAAACAGACAGAGGAGCAGCCCGGCGGTGAGAAGAGGGGCTGTGTTGTTGCAGAGAGGCGGTTGACAGACGAAGAAGACGGCGAAGTGACACCGAGCCATGGTGCAGATCAGTTTCCAGGCTGTCGCGGGACAGAAGGCGGACGAGGACATCGATGGCGATAAGACCGAAATCCTCATTCCTCATCCGATGGTGAGTGACGCTCGAGGCATGTCTCTCCTTTTTTTTTTTACGGCGCTTTTCATTCGCTCTGCGCCAGCACCGCTCATCACCAGCCTCGGTGCAAACGCACAGAACCACAAGCCAAAAAAAAAAGCACTTTTAAAAATGTCATGGATGTGTATTATGTTTTGCTTTATAACTGGCATTTCTTCCCTCCAATGCAGAGTTGAATAAACCCCGGCTTTTAAAAAAAAGAAGGGGCAGAAATGCAAAAACGCAAGATGGCAGATGAGGGTTGCTGTAGCTTGCAGGGCATGCAACATTGTTTTTCACATCTCCAGCTGAGGCAGAGCATTAGAATCCTCTTTTTTTATTTATTTATTCAGTCTTTGGCCATAGCAGCATCCCAGCATTGCCTCAACCCTCATACATGACAAAGCCTAGAAGATGCTGGGAATATACTTAATGGAATATAGATGGCACATGAAGCATGCATATGAAGTGACTGTTATTTGTGCACCGAGCTGGAGTGGCTGTGTGACTTTGAAACGTCTTCACCCAAATGCACTGAGCAGGAGAAGGACAGGCCTGGTGGTGTGTGTCACGCTCTCAGCTGGTGTGACAAAAAGCCTCCATCTCTTTCAGCGGGGTGGAAGAACACGGAGAACCCGATTCATCGCAGAACTCTGTGTCCGTGCTTGCGTGGCTGTCGCTTTGTCCTTGTGCACCCTCTGTTTCCAAATGCCTTCACGAAAAAACCAGTGGACTGGACTGAAATCAGTATTCTAACGAGAACCCCACGTTCTGCAGATACTGTCAGACAATAACCCTTTGTAGCTGTCTGTGTGGTTTCCTGTTTTACTTCCTCAGAACAGAGCATGTGCAATCACTTTTCTCTCGAAATATCTCACAACAGACGTCCTCCCCCCCCCTTACAGCTCCACAGACTAAGAATAGCAACCATTGTTGTTGCTTCAGAAAGCTGCTTCTTCAGAAGATGATTTAACCTGCCACACGCGCTCAGCAGTGCAGCACTTCTCTGTTAGTCATTATTGTTGTAAATGGCAGCGCGCCGCGAGTGAGTCCACTATCGGTGTGGAAGTGCCACCCTGCCAACAGACGGGCTGTGAGACTGGAGGCGTGTGTGAAGATCACTCGCCGTCTCTGAGTCAACGTTTTCACTACCGGGCGTTCACTAATCTGGGTCATGTTCAACTGTTCATCGTGGTGAAGATGAGTAAGCCGGAAGTTGGATTGAAGCTGCCTGGAAAATGCTTTCCATTCGACACATTAATACCAGTGTTGCATGTGTGTGATTTCCAGGATGAGGATGAACTGGACCTGCCGCTGCGGCCCAGGAAGTCTCGCCTCAACGGCCTGTGCTGCCTGACCTTTGGCCTGGTTGTGTTCATGGCCGGTCTCGTCCTTGCCTCCATTTATGTCTACAATTTCTACTCTCTACCTCACGTAAGAGCTGATTGTACTCTCCTGTGTGTCAAAACAGCACGGTTCCAGCTGGTGTGTCGATCCAGATGCTGACTTGTTTCGATCAATCTGTTTAGATCAGAGACGATCAGGAGGAGTTTCTGATCGAATGCAGCATGTTGGTGGACGACGAGGTGATGCGTGGGCGTCAGGAGCTGGAGGAAAAAGTCGCCATCTACTTGGCCGACAACTACGAGAAGATCAGCGTGCCCGTGCCTCACTTTGGAGGCAGCGACCCCGCCGATATAATCCATGACTTCCACAGAGTGAGGACAAACGCACACGCGACACAATACAACCTGAATAGAGAACACGCAACGTTTAAAGTTTTAATTTTAAATACACTGTTTTTAAACTATTGGTGGTGCTGGATGGAAAAACAAAGGATGCCTAAAGTCGTGAGGATTCCTCTGGGGACCACGAATGTTCATCCAAAGTGTTTTACAGGCACTGCTTACATGGGTCACATAAAACACATAAACAACATTAGCAACAACAACAACAACAAAAAGGCTCAGCACTTGTCTTTAGGGTTTGTCTTTGATAAGCTGCTTCATTTTCCAGGGACTGACCGCCTACCATGACATCGCTCTGGACAAGTGCTACGTCATCGAGCTCAACACCACCATCGTGATGCCTCCGCGGAACCTTTGGGAGCTCCTCATCAACGTGAAGGTAACACAACTAGCTAGACCAGAGATTCTAGAATCACCAATGACCCCCTTGTGTTTGTCCACTGGAACTTGGAAGTCGCCAGAAACCCAGGTAGAAAACGTACATGCGCGAGAAAACGCATCATGAGCATAAAAAGCTTCACAAAGCGTGACAACCGATACACAAATTCCGCTCATATGTCAACAAGGGTAAGCACTGTGGAGTTATTGTATCAACATCTGCGTCAGACTTGTTATAGCGCCTCTGTCACTTGCAGAAGGGAACATACTTGCCTCAGACCTACATCATCCACGAAGAGATGGTGGTGACCGACAAAGTACACAACATGCGTCAGCTGGGACCCTTCATCTACCGCCTGTGCAACGGGAGGGACACGTACCGCCTGAACCGCCGCGTCACCCGCAGACGTAAGTAGGGCTTAATGGAGGCCCGTCGCTCGCTCGCATGATGGATGGCTGTCAGCTCTGTGTTTTTTTTATTTGAGTAGATGGAAGGGACTTTGTTGTTTCCGGGGCTGTGTCTAATCCTCCGTTCCCCTCTCAGGCATCAACAAGCGGGAGGCGATGGACTGCCACCACATCCGTCACTTCGAGAACACGTTTGTGGTGGAGACTGTTATCTGCGACGAAGCGTAGAAACGCCCGTGTCAACCCGTCCCCAACCACCCGAAAGGCACATCTGCAGTCACCGCCCCAGCCGCTGTAGCATCCTCCCGTGGATGATCATGTCTGAGTTGGACTTGTAATTTTGGTTCGATTTTTTTTAAAACATCAAATTTGATTTCACAACATGCCTAGTTTTTTTTTCCCCCCCTTTATTCTGATAGGTAATATTTACCCTGAAGTGTGATGCAATACTCAACTGTTGGTTCTATCACATGCTTTTCCTCGTAGCAAAGTCCTTCAGCCGATAATGAATTCTAATTCCGAGACCTCTCCTCTTCCTCCAGGGGTTTGTGTGATGGTTACTGTCGTTGGGGGAGATGACTGTCTCTATGTGTCGTCAAGCAGACGGTACTTTATTATTTTTCTCCTGTCCGGGAGGTGTCTAACACAATCATCTGTTCAAAGCATGTCGCCTTGCTTCTCTGAGCAAACATTACCCACGGATTTCAATCATTTCTCTGTGATGTAAACATGTAACTGCTGATGACTAGTTGCTTGCTTGCATCTCTTGCCTGCCAGTTGCTTCATTGCTCCCCTTTCTGCTTTTCACTTCTTTAGAAGTTTGAGAAAGGTTGCATCGGCCATTCTTCTCTTTTTTTAAAAAAGTATTTCATCATTATTGAAACAGGGTGCCCGTCTCTAGTTTGGATGCTCTCATTGGTCGTTAGCTTTTTGCTTTTTTGCTTTTTTTTTTTTTCATGCACTTCATTGATGCCTTTGTGATGATTTTTCAAATAATGTATTTGTTTTCCTTGCACGTATTTATCTATAAGAGAAAAACAGCACTGTTAGTATGTTTTGTAAAACAACGATTAAAGCCTTAGTCCAGAGTCAGAGACTGGATTAAAGTCCATCATTTGGAAAGGGAGCATTATATGATATATTAGTCAAACAAAACCAACTATGATCTGTATATTTTGTCTGCCGATGAAATCATGAAATCTGTCTGTGAATAAAGTAGTGACAATAACTAGATATCTGTTGAGGCTTTATTCATTTTTGGCAAAAAAAATATGACCCGGCAACATTACTGTGCTGCAGCCAGGATGTTTTAAACCCCACATACCTTAATGCATAGCTTGTTTTCACATTAATATTTCCAGCACCTGTGTCCTTCTTCTATTAAATTATTTGCTCATTCTGATGTCGATGACAGCATTTGTTGTTGTGCTGTGAACTGCTTTTCCTACAGTATTGCATCAAGTCCCTGATTTGTGTTTTCTAATGTCATCATCCTTATCTTGCTCTTGCATCACAACCATGCTGCACAACAGAAGTTAGGATGTTCCATGTGCTTTTAGCCAGATGAGAAAAATGCACATGATGTTCCATCGGTGGCTTCATTTGACCGGCTAGTGTGTAATATTAGGTTAGTGTCAGAGATGATATCCAGTACAGACTACTTTGCCAATCCTAAATGGCTAATTGCATTTGCAATGATTAATTTGGGATAATTTCAGATCTGCACGTGAGGTAATCTAGAGCCTTGCAGTCTGCTGTAGGCTTAAACTGATGCCCTTCCATCTGGCGAGGGGCAGGCTCTGTGACTGAGATGCATCATACTATAGTGTGTCAGAAATATCACAGTATAGTATGCAATAAAATTGCCATTGTATAGAAAGCCATAAAATAATCATGTATTGTATGCAATAAAAAAATTAATTAACAGTATTATAAAAAATATCATAGTAGTATGTCATAAAAAGTAATACAAATGGAATAAAAAAGTATTGTTGGTCATAAAATAGTATGCCATTAAAATGTAATAAAAATATTGTATAGTGTGCCATAAAAGAGTCATAAAAATGTCATGATATAGTATTTTATAATGTCATAGAAAAAGCATATTAAAGTATGCCAGAAATAAAGTAATAAAATATCAAGTTATAGTATTAAATAAACATGGCATGCTACAGTATGACATAAAAAAAGTAGTATGCCACAAAAAATGTCATTAAAAAGTCATAGGCTAATTGCCATAGCAATGTCATTAAAATGTCATGCCACATTTTATGAATTTTGTCGACTGACTTTTTTTTGGTGAAATTTCGAAATTCTATACCATGACTTATTTATTACTTTTTCAACATGCTATACCTTTACTTTTTTTTATTACTTTTTTCAACATTCTATGACTTCATTAATTACTTTTTCAACATGCTATAATATGACTGTTTTCGACTTGCTATACAATAATTTTTAATTACTTATTTTTACATGGTATAATTACTTTTTTTACCACTTTTTTCAACATGCTATAATATGACACTTTTAATGACATTTTTATTCCTTTTTTTGACATGCTATACCATGACGTTTTTGGACATGCTCTACTACCGGTATATCTTTTTACAATGGGTAAACTGTTTTACAACATTCTATGAATTTTGTTGACTGTTTTTGTAAGATTTTGACATTTTTGGTTATACTATGACTTTTTTTTTCAAAAACTGAATCACCAGAAGTTATTTATTTCATAATAAATATTCAACTTCAGCTTTAGGAAGTTAGCTTCTCAACCTTTACCATAGAGTGAGTGCCAATTCAACCGATTATAAGAGCACATTTAAAAAAAAAAAAAAAAAGTACCCTTATTTGACTTCTTTTTGTTGCATAAAGTTACAGAATTAAAGTGCTCTATCCAATCCCCTCCTGTTGTTGTATCAGGGCATTAATCAGTCCATTCTACGGTACTGATTTACCTGCATCTTCAACATGTTATCCGTCATTAACGGAGCCTCAAACATGCCATAACCAACAGGATCACTGTCTCTCCTAACCCAACCTCGTAGAGATAAACAATACGACCATTGTGCTGTTTTATGTATTGTTGTCTGATGTGTACAGTGCAAGAATTTAGTCAACTCTTCTATTAAGAGCAACTCCCTGAACCGCTTTTGCACATATGCTCCTATAACTCACCTTCTCCCCCCCAAAAGCCATTACAAAGCAGAGATCTTGTTACGACACCAAGCTGACGCTCTGTTTTGCTGAGCAGTTTATATTTTGGACACACACACACACTCTCTCTCTCTCTGTTGTTATGATATGTTATGTTATATCAGTTTCTACCCTTTCAAGGACTATATATACTGAGCTGGAGATCCCCCTGAGTCCTGCAGATTGGACATGCTTTGCATTTAGCATAAAGCATCCCTATTTGACGGTAAAGATGCTCTTCTCACCAGCCTGCTGTCTCATCCTTCTACTCCTCTTGAACTGTTCTGATGCCGGTGAGTTGACGAATGCTCCTCTGAATGTGAAAATAGGTTTCTCACAGATTTAAAATAGGTAACTTGACAGCTTGAAGATATATTTAAAAAAAAATCAAAGCAATTCGCACACAACAGGATTTTCTATAAGGTTTTTTAAAAGGCTGAAATGTTTTCAGCACAAATTAATTCAGGTCGAGTTTATTTATGTTTGAGGTTGTCAAATTTCAGCTGGAAGACAAAAGGAAACAGATGCTGGTGGTGACAGAGAATCCATTAAGGAGACTCATTTTAGATGCTGAGTGTTACTGAAATGGATCAGAGATTTTGTAGGTTGAGTTTGAAGCATTTTTGCAAACCATCACAACAATGACACAAACATATTGTAGCAGGTGGAATGACATCCATCACACAAGCCTGAGGGTGATAGTCCTCAAAAACAAACAAAAAACATTTAGGTTTGTATTATTTCCATGACTGTGCATCCCTTTCGCCGGCTGCTTGGTTTCTTTTTATAAATGCCAGGACGGATTCTTAGGAAGATCAAGGAGGGTGTGCGTAATCTCCAGCAGCAGAAAGCCAAGCAAAAGCCTCTACAACATTTGAAGGAGGGCAGGATTCTCCAGCAGCTGGACCACTTCAACCGACAAGACATTAGCACCTTCCCTCAGGTAGAGACACATTGATGGTGTGAACGCATGGAGCAGATGATAACATGATGAAGGCCTGTCATTTCAGACATAAAAAACACTGGATTTTGAAAACCATGCAAACGTTTCTGTGATTTTTGAATGCAACAACAGTGCTGCACTGCTTTCAACAGCTATATTGAGCTACATTTGGCTCTTACTCGAGGCCGCCAATGTGAAAATGTGCATGAAATAAAGGGTTACTTCCACAAAAAAACGTGTGCTGCTGGTTTGGGTGAAAACATTTCTTTCTTTCTTGCTTTCTTGTTTCACTGCTTCTCTCTGCTTGCCTTCCTTCTAGAGGTTCTTTGTGAACGAGGTGTACTGGCAGCGTCCTGATGGTCCAGTGTTCCTCTTCATCGGAGGAGAAGGGCCCATCTTTGAGTTTGATGTCCTGGCAGGTACAGTAGGATGTGGAACAGGTCCTCACCTGTCTGTCACACACTTTCAAACAGCAGATTGGAAAATGAAAGTGGAAACAGCGATTGAATGTTGTGTGTTAGTAAGGTGACACTTGTTTGCCAGCCTATTTGATATCCTGACCTATGGTTTATGAGTCGGGACATCACAACAATTTCATCAGTTAAGTTTCCAATTCAATTTTAATCATGGCATTCTTCACAATCTTGCTGCTGGGAATAGTGCTGAACTTCTAGCCTGTAATCCAAGCAGACAATATCAACGCGACTAAAATAAAATAATATTCACAAATAATTCACTTTTTAATGTACCTGTTGGGGGTTGATAGTGCATCATCACCACCCCATCACACATTTGACCTTCTTTAAAAGGTTGCATCCCCTCATACTATCAGTGTATATATTTTTAAGTAAGTATTAGACCTTGCTACACACTGAATCGTATCTGCTTTGACCATGTTTACCCAGGTCACCATGTGGACATGGCTCAAGAGCACGGGGCTCTGCTATTGGCTCTGGAGCATCGTTTCTATGGCGAAAGCATCAATCCAGACGGGCTCAAAAAGGAGAACCTGGCAGGCCTGAGCAGCCAGCAAGCGTGAGTGTTGGCTCCCTGCCAGTGTGTGTGTGTGTGTGTGTGTGTGTGTGTATATGAGCTTATGTTCATCCCTCTCCTTTCTGTCTACTTGTACGTGTTTTAGTGTGTGAGAGTATTTCACCTGAAATCTTTCTTCATTGCATTACACACAACATTGCACATCACGGCCACCTCTCAGCCAATCAGAGTTAAGCATCCTTCCCAGCCTTGTCTTGGCACAATTCACATTAATGGACATACTGACACTAAAAAAATAGATCACATAAATAAACAGAGCACCGTCTCTCCCAGGAAACATCAACAACAAGCACATTTTTCACATTTTCCAGGGCATTCAAGGGAAAGCCAGGACAGGCGTCCACCTTATTAAATATATGAATGTCATGAATTTTCTTTATAGGGAAGTGTGAGAAACCTCATGTGTCTTTCAAGCATTCCCGTGTCATTCTATCTCCCCCGCATCATTTGTATTTCTGTGCATGTGTGTGAGATGAAAGATTGAAAGGGTTAAACAAAAAGTGTTTTTATTTTTTTTTACCCAGGCTTGTTGATTTGGCTGTATTCCACCAGTACATCAGCCAAAGCTTCAACCTGAGCCACAGGAACACCTGGATCAGCTTCGGAGGCTCATACTCTGGAGCCCTGTCTGCCTGGTTCAGAGGAAAGGTGCATAGGCAACATTTTCACAACACATGAGACAAGCAGCTAATTCAGAGTCACACTAAATGATTAATAATCAAACCTGATTGTTTGGATTTAGAGGATAATGCGGCTGCTTTCTTATTATCCTCAAATCCCATGAAAACAGGAATTGTCCATCTGTGAATACTTCCTGACTTCCTGACCCTGTCTGTGTCGAAGAAAATCAAAATTTGTCTGTGTATTCCCTACTGCAGTTTCCCCACCTGGTGTATGGAGCTGTGGCCTCCTCCGCTCCCGTCAAGGCGAACTTGGACTTCTCTGCCTACTGCAATGTAAACTGGCACAAAGCATGACCATAATATTATATTACCATGGCTGAGATTTTTAATATCATGGGACCAAATGTCCTCCTGGCAACCCGACATGCATCTGATTTTTTTTGACCAACTGCAGGATAAAAAGAGTGCAAAAAAGATGTTTAATACCAGTATTTATGTGTGTAATCTCTCCCATTTCCCAGAAATATTACCAAAGAGAAAACCATAGTGCATCATCCTTACTCTTTTGCTTTATTACACATGCAGAATTGCTATATTTGTCACTAATTATCCTCGTCATGCTCCTTTACAGTAAATAACCACATTCTCACTCTCACTTCTGCTTGCTGTTCCAGATTGTTGGCGTGAGTCTCATGAATGAGGCGGTTGGTGGCTCAGAAAAGGTGTGAAGGCAGCCACTTGTCTGTGCATCGTATGAGAGGCATCACATTTCCGTCTGTCACGTGTGTTAAATTCCCACTCCCCCTCTTCCTGCAGTGTCTGGCCAGTGTGCGGGAAGCCTTTGCTGCTGCGGAGGCACTGATGGGCGGCAACGCCAGCAGGGTGGCCATGGATTTCAGCTGCTGTCAGATCCCGAAGGGTCTTGATGATCAGGTGAAGGCGTTGGTCTTTATGAGATGCTTCAGCTTGTTCAGCTTAAGATTTTTCTTGTCATTTGACAGTAAACTCTACTTTTAGCTTTTCATTACTGTATTAGGACTTTTTGCAGACATTTTAATGACATACAACCATTTATCTGTTTTCAACCTACTGCTCACAATTAGGTACTCACTGTTTAACCATTAGGTACACAATTTCCACCATTAATCTATTAGCCTTGAACTGCA
Source organism: Eutrigla gurnardus (assembly GCF_963514095.1). Lineage (NCBI taxonomy): Eukaryota > Metazoa > Chordata > Actinopteri > Perciformes > Triglidae > Eutrigla > Eutrigla gurnardus. The sequence continues at coordinate 20,708,779 of NC_139924.1, read as the reverse complement.
GCCCTCTTCTTTTAGGGCTTTATATTTAATATTTTGAATATTGAATTTATTTTGAGTGTATCAATATTAACTCTACCTCAGATCGAGCTGATGCAAAACCTGGCCGACATCGTCATGGGAACGGTGCAGTACAATGAAGAAGGGGTGCTCATGACGATTAATGACCTCTGTAGTGTGATGACCAATAAGAGCGAGACGTATGAAAAGGAGATGGAGGCTTACAGTCGCCTTGTTAAGCTTGCACAGGTATGAAAATACACACTCAAGGATGACCTCCAGTTTAGTTTTCTCTTTCTATTCACAGTATAACCACCAGATGTCAGCGTTGAGCCATTCTCATGAAGAGACAGGCTTGTTACCATCCAGAGTTTAGGATGTCTCTTGGATTTCTGTCCCTTTTTCTATGTGTTGTGAGTTTTCTTTCCACTGTGTGTGTGTGTGTGTGTGTGTGTGTGTGTGTGTGTGTGTGTGTGTGTGTGTGTGTGTGTGTGTGTGCGCAGATCTACCTGTCCACCAGTGGGGAGCCGTGTCTGGACATCTCGAAAACGGTGACGGATCTAATGGAGACATCCCTCCCCTCTGGCAGGAGAACAGGAAGACTGTGGACCTACCAGACATGCACCGAGTTTGGCTTCTGTACTACACGCAGACACACACACACACACACACACACACACACACACACACACACACACACACACACACACACACGAAAACACACACACGAAAACACACATAAATAAAGTAAACCATCATTCTTTTTAAGTCCTGACACCGTTTCTTTGTGGGTGTCTGTATGTGTGTGAAAGACATTAATCTGTTTACACTGATATTGCCTGATTCACTTATGTTTTGGGGACAAAATGTAAGTCCCCATAACCTAAATTATGACATTTTAGGGCAAGGACTTGGTTATGTGTATGAAAAAGGTTGGGACAAGGGTTATGATTAGCCGAATAGCCATTATGGTTAGGGTTAGTCTCAGGGAAATTAATGTAAGTCAGCATGATGTCCTCTAAATTGATGGGAACATGACTCAGTGTGTGTGTGTGTGTGTGTGTGTGTGTGTAGACCAGACTTGTGAGGATGCCATTTGTCCGTTCTCTGGGTTGGTGACCCTCCAGTCCCAGACTGAACTCTGTTCCACGCTGTTTGGCATTTCCCAGCATTCCCTGCCTGGACGCATTGCCTTCACGAACACTTACTATGGAGGAGACAACCCCAACACACACAGGGTCCTCTATGTCAATGGTTAGTCTGCTTTTATTATTAAAAAAAAACAAACACGTCAATTATGGAGGTGAAAATATAGCAAAACAGTGGTTTGGGATTCGATTGACTCTTTTACAAATCGATATCATCAAAATCATTATTACCACAGGTGGAATTGACCCATGGAAGGCGCTGTCGGTGGTTGAGGACTTGGCTGAAGACGGACAAGAAGCCCAGACCGTTTTCATTAAGGACACTGCCCACTGTGCCGATATGATGGGGAGAAGAATCACAGACCGCTGCTCGCTCAAGAAAGCCAGAGTGGTATGAATGCCTCAGTGATGTGTTTATTCTGCATTCACATAACAAACATGTAGACGTCCTCACGAACCTGTCTTCCACCTCTCAGGAGATTGAGAAGCATGTGGTCAGTTGGCTGAAGATGGCTGCCCAGGAGAAGACTGAGAAAGGGACGCTTTGATCAGATTATTATGACCTGATCATCATCATCATCATCATCATCATCATCATCATCATCATCATCATCATCATTAAAGCCCTCCACCATCAATCGATGACCTCAGCTCTACATTTGGTCTGTGTTGCTTTGCTTTGGTTTTACTTTTATTTATTTTATTTTTTTATTATTTTTTTTACACGTCCTTCTGTCTCTCCAGTCTTTAAATCAAATCGGGAAGGCAGAACATTTTCCCCATCTTTTTCCTTAAGTTGTCTTTGATTTGACATTCATGGAGAATTTTAAGGTTTATATATCCTGATTTAACGAGTGAATATAGGCTTATAATAACTGATATAATAGCTGTTTTATACATATTAACTTTCCATTTTTTGAACAATATTCATCCGTTGCCATTACCCTGTATTATCACTAGGGTGCGATATTGCTACATGTGTGTCGAACCCATTTCTTAATCCTCATTCTCTGTAAAATGCTGGGAATCAAAGCTCTCACAGAAGTTTGCCATGCTGGTTTGTCATCTGTTCTTATTAAACTGAATGAATGCAGATTTATTCCTATCGTCATGCAGCATTTGTTCATGTGTTTTGTTTTGTGACACTTTGTGTCTACAGTTGTGTTGTGGTGTTTGCAACAGTGTTTGTGTGAGAAAGGTGAGGAAGCACCAGTCGTCCTTCTGGTCTCCTGTTTGCTCTGGGCTACTCTCTCTCTCTCTCTCTCTCTCTCTCTCTCCTCTCTCTCTCTCTCTCTCTCTCTCTCTCTCTCTCTCTCTCTCTCTCTGTGTGTGTGTGACCCTCTCAGTTGGGGGTCAAAAGTGGGAGGTCATGACCCCTCTGACCCCATGGGAGTGAAGATCATCAATCAACTAGGGGGCTGGACAGAGCAGCAGGGGGGGACACCCACCCACCCACCCACACACACACACACACACACACACACACACACACACACACACACACACGCACACACACACACGCACATATCTCTGGATACTGTAACACTCTGCAGACATACCTGGAAAACAAATATACTTAGTATAAAATACAAAGCAATGGAAAGAGAATGATGAATTGAATAGAATATAAATGTCCTTGTGGGTATTCAGATACCAACGCAGATTTTATGTCTCAGCACACACACACACACACACACACACACACACACACACACACACACACACACACATGCACACACACACACATAGATTACATGCCTCTCAGACATTAGCTGCCAGCCAAATAGGGCTGTGTGTGCTATGTTTGATAACATACATGCTTTCTTATTCATGGAAAACTCACAGATGCTATCACACGCTGCAGCACGGACACAAATACGCCTTAAAGATGGAAAGAAAGTGAATAAACCCGAAGCAATTCTTCACTGCAGTGCTACCATTTCATCCCATTACTAACATCCGCTCATCTACTTGCTATAGTAAACAAGAGCACACACACACACACACACACACACACACACACACACACACACACACACACACACACACACACACACACACACACACACACACACACGCACGCGCACGCACACACACACACACACACACACACACACGGTGTATCAGGGTTATCAGCCAGCACTTGCAGAGCGACAGGGCATGCTTTGTCTCCCTCCTCCATTCCTCCTCCTCCTCCAGCCTGTCCTGTTGATCAATGAGGAAGTTCTTGGGCCTCAACTATTAATCAGAGCCTATCGGCTATCTGTCTGCAGAGCCAACCAATCACGGCCCTCCGACAGCTGGGCCATGAAAAATGTGGCCCGCGTGGATGGAGGGGAGGTTGGGGGGGGGGGTTGTGGGTGGAGGGTGGCGACGGGGTCGAGGAAGAGGAGAGGAGGGAGGTGAAGCAGCACTCTATCTGATGCGAGCCAGGTCATGGCTGCACAACTGCACTTAGAGTTGATTCTTACCATAATGATGACACATACGCACACGAATGAGAGCACAGGTTTCATAAGCAACACACGCGAGATAATTCCCTCGAAACAGACATATTTCTGTAGCCATGTGGCTCCGCGTTACCACGACTTTCACTTGGGGAGCGGTTAGAGTGAATCAGTTTAACTTATAATGATGACGGTGTTTGCAGCAGAAACCCCCCCCCCCCAGTGAGGACCACAACGCTGCTGATCTGTTGTCCAATAAGGTGGCCTGTCCTCGCACCTCAAAGCCTCATCAACACACTGCCATCCCTCTTCTGCATAATCACCATGGTCCCAGTCATCCATTCACATCTTATTGCCATGATTAGATTACATCTAATGCTATTACACCGCTCCCATCTCTCTCTCCACCTCTTTCTCCCTCCCTCATCATGGATTTCTTGCAGATCTTATTAGTGTGTGATGCGGACCAGGTCTCACTTTGGATTTATGAACCCTCAAGTCTTCCCTGCTTTAATCTCCCCTCTCCTCCTCCTCTCCCTTCCTACATCTGTCCATCTATCATTCCCAGGGTTGGCCTGGGCGGAAGAGTATTAATCCCTCCATCCCATCTCTCACTCCTCTGGACAGATGAGGAGGTGGAGAAGGGGATGGGGAGGAGGAGGAGGAGGAGGAGAGGGTAGGGGCCCTCAGATTACTTTTCATAATATTTCTGTAACGTTGTGGGGAAAACGGAGAGGCATTAAAGGTAATGTACGCAGATTTACTGGATGATAGGTCACTGCTTTGAAACCTTCAACAGGTATGAGGAAGATGCTGCAGTGAGTGTGTGTGTGGGAGTGCAGCGCTTATAGCTACATAAGGGATGATATAACGGTGTGTGTGTGTTAGTGTGTGTGTGTGTGTGTGATATCCAGGTGTTGGCATATTTATGTGGTGCGGGGTTGTGTGTATGTGTATAACCATACACCTCTGCAAAAAGCCGGTGGAAACAGCATCATATTACCTGTTGATGCCCGTGCACACAGGAGGTTTTCTCCGTCTGGATTCACTTTGAGCCTAAATGTGTTAATCCTTTCTTTTACCACATTTTGCAAAACTCAACAACATTGCAGCCGCAAGCAAATGAAAGGAAACTGTTAATATTGTTTTCATCAGCTATCACCTCCCTTCCTGCACTAATGTCGATGCCTGTCAAACACACACACACACACACACACACACACGCACATGCGCGCGCACACACAGTATTTTCAACAGAATCCAATAAGCTCCAGGAAATCAATTGGAGTGATCAGGACATTTAATGAGTCCAGTAGTTGCAGGCCTAATTCTCCAGAAAGCAAAGAAACTCAGAGGAAAGAAAAATAATTTAATCTTTGACCAACGATCAGGGTGAAGCCGACTCTTCTCCCCCTCTCAGCCGCCCCCTCCACTCCACCCAGCCCTAGCAGTGACAGGTAGATTACGGGGCGTGATAGATGCCCCTCTCTGTATCTCCCTCTCTGCACCCCCCCCGCCCCCCTTCCCTCCCCTCCATCCATCATGGCGGCTGGTGTAATTGCGGCTGCGTGGGGCTGGCAGAGGGAGCCTCCATCCATCTCCTTAACAACAAACAGTCAGGAGGACGGATGGTGCTGCGCTCCCTAGTTAATCTCCATCTATAAGAGGTGGTGGGGAGTGGAGGCGGGGGGAGGGAGGGATGCAGAAGGAGAGGAGGAAAATAACAGAGGGGAAAGGTAGTGTTGGCGTACTATAAACAAAAAGAGATGGAGCAGGGAAGGCAGGAGGAAAGGATGGAGAGATGGCGAGAGGCCTTGCCCAAACAGGTGAGCAAAGGAAGAGGAATGACCTGGGAGGAACTGAGAAACTGGAGGAAAAGTTTGCAAACAGGTTGCAAGAGCAGATAAGGCTGGCGTTTTCTTGGCAAGCATGCCAGAAGAAAGCCGTAAGCGTGGTAGGGAGGAAGGAGGGGGCGAAAATTTATGTCTCGCAGCCAGAGGACCCAGAAACTGGAGAGGCAAAGCCTCATAAAAATGCACTCTGCACCCCCTCATCTACCCCTCACTTTTACCCCTCTCTGTTTCCTTTCTGCCTTTACTTCCCTCCATCACTTGGCTCCCTCTCTCCCTCTCCCTCCCTCTCTCATGCAGGGTCACAGCTCTCTGATGTATTGCGCGTTTGTGCCAGAGGTCACGGCAGCCATATTTTCTTAATGGCGGAGTCACTGAAGTCAACAAGGCTGGGTGGCCTTCTACCTCCCTCCATCTCTCTCTGGTCGCGGCGAGTAAACTCACACTTTTTGGCAACTCGAGGTTAGCAGCAGTTTAGTCGAGGTGGTTGATTCTCACCTTGCAGATGATGCATTACCATTTGAACCATTTCGCACCAACACGGTCGTGCAAAATCTACAGAGGACAAGAGCACTTTGTGAAACTATGCCACCTTTTGTTTGCCATCTAGTCAACTTCTGATGTCACAGAGGGAGATAGAAAGACACGTGCGGCCTCGCAGGTAAACATTATATTCGCTAGCTCTCTGCTTGCTGTTCCCTGCTTTCCAGCCTGGGGCATCGCCTGCAGTGAAACCCAGGAGCATCCTGACCCTCCAGCACGCGAGCAGACGAAGCAACGGACACAGAAACACATAGTGCTGCCACAAACACACTTGCATGCTGGTCTGGAGGCCTCGTGGGTGCAGAGGAGCGAGCGCAGGAGCCTTGACAGGGAGTGAAAAATAACTGCAGCAGCCTTGACATGCGGAATGGTCCCACGGTGAACCTGCCCGCCTCATATACAACCGTGTGGTGCAGGAAAGGAGGCTGTTTCTTACAGGAGAGCTCCACAACAGCAGGAAAACTCTCTGAGCCTGATTTAACATGGACGTTTACCCATAAATACCCATAAAAAAACTAAATTACACATAAATTTGTACGGTCAACAAACGGCAAACGAAAGCATGCAAGTGACATCCTGCTGAAAACGCACCACATGATGCTCAACCTGGCAGATTTGAGATATTTCGTTTGGAGATTTTCACTCTGTGATAAGAAAATCTTCTCAAGGCATGAAAAGTAAATCTATGAAGCAGATAATTCAAACATTGGCGTTACTTCCTCGTTGTTTTGGATCCGATAGATCCCACTGCTGGACTGTATTTTGGAAAAATAGTTGGGAAATAAAGCAAACTTTCCCCTTTAATGTTTGCCTTACTTCTGACTTTATCAAAGCTCAGTGTTTAAGAACGATTCAAGTGACAAAGTGGGATTTGGGAGGGACGTGCGGTGTAAAAAAAGTAAATGTTGACATTAATCACAGCAAAAGAGGGGTCCTGCAGTCTCAAACTGATGAAACTACACTAAGTCGAGTGTTAGAGGACGGCAAACAGAACATTCAAGTTGAATATATAGTTCTATCTTTATTTGGGTGTGATATTATAGGACACGTGTGTCTTCTTTGGGACAACAAACTGCAGTAATGTTGCCTCCGAACACAGGTTTACAACATATGTTGTGTTAAAATGGCTCATTAACACATGCAGGGCATGAAAAGTAGCTGTTGTCCCACAGACACAAGGCGAAGTGATAAAAAACAAAACAAAATGACAGATCCTTTGGTGTGTTGTAATGTAAATGAGTGGAATCTACATGTTTAGATAATGGCCTGTTAGATAAATGTTACTGAGACTTAAGATTTATGCTCCAAGTTGGAAGTTTTCTTGAGGACAAATCGGATGTGTAGAGGTCTCAGAGAAGAGAAATGAGGTCATCTTAAAAAGCCTGTTGACATGGATTCTTCAGATGACGCACTTCAGTGTTAATCCTTCTGATTCAGCCTGTTAACAGAGGGGAAAACAAGCCTTGGATGGTCTTTTCTTGCCCATTGAGGCCGCTTCACGGCTGTATTACCGGCTCAGTGTAGGAGGGGGTTGCGAGCTGTGATCACCTCTGCAGGAACCCATGCGCCCCGCGGAGTTAAAAGACCCCCGGCTGTAGGGACGGTGCGGGCCCCTCGCAGGCCGCCCCACGGTCAAACTCCATGCCGCCCACGGAGACTCCTGCCCCGGCCCGTTGTTCCCCGCCAAGCCGCTGCCGATTGAAGTGCAGCCGCCTGTTGGCCCCTCACAGCGGGGCCGCGGAAAGAGGAGAGCTTTTTTGAATAATTATTATGTTACTTAGGTGACATTTACAACACAAGACGGGGAGTTTAGCTATTCCACCAACATGTGAAAGGTGTTTTCTCTCGCTCTCTGGTTAAAATTAAACTTTCTCACGACGATAGCTTTGTTTTCTGGCTTCTCCCAAATCAACAAAAAAAAAAAAAGAGGGCCAAAGGGTGACATTTGGGGTCTGTGTCAAAAGGGCTGACTTACAGTTGATTGACAAAAAACAATAAAACACTTTGAAAACTATTACCAGCTCGTAAATTTCTTGGCATCTCGCACGCTTCAAACTTATTTATGACCACGATATGAGGATTAAAACTCGTTACTTTTACCGCAATTACCACTAACAATTAAAGTACCCAACATTTTCCCCCCTCGCTCTCCAATGCATTTGTAATGTATAATAATAATAATAATAATAATAATAATAATAATAATAATAATAATAATAATAATAATAATAGATGTAGAAATAGAAGAAATAGATCTGCTTGTAAGGGGTTAAATAGCTAACATAGCATGTTCCCATCACTTTAATTGGTTGTCCGGGGTTGAATAGACTGTTGAACGTGCTCCATCCCGCTGGAGAGTTAGCACGACTCTTCTCCCGAGTTATCCCGAGATGACGCGGGCGCAGCTGCGCCAGGGAGCGGGGGGGAATGCGGCGCAGGGTGATGGAGGAGCGATATCAGCTCGGAGGAGGGCCGAGATAAAAAACGATCGAGGGGGTCTTCTTCTTCTGGCGTTTGTGTGTGTGATAAGGAGGAGGAGGAGTAAAGGAGGAAAGGGAGGAGGAGGAGGGAGGGAGGGGGCCAAGAGACCCCGTCGCGTTTTGACCCTCCGAAACCTCCCCGCACACCACCACCACCCTCCTCCTCCACCTCCTCCTCCTCCTCCTTCTTCATCCCCTCTCCTCTTGAGACAGAAAACCCCATCGCTCACTCCCGGCCGTGACATTTTCCAGCCCGTCGCCGTATGCTGCGCGGACAGCGAGCGCAAGGAGCCAAAAAGCAAGGGACGCCGTCCGTCTGCCCCGCACAACCCCCGAGCATCCCCGACGGCTGCGAGCCGGAGCGAGAGGCGCACCAGGCGGAGCCGAGGCGCTGCAGGAAACCGCTGCTCCCCCCCTAAACCGGACTTCTGGACTACACCGGACGCGGCCCGAGCGGGACTGGATATTTACGTCTCGGTGGGCCATTTTACAGCATTTACCGGAGCCTCGTGCATCAGCCTACTCAGCACCATCAAGCCAATAGCAATTAATAGACTGCGGGCTTTATTGTAGCGTTTATTGCCGCTAAGAGTATTGTAAACATTAAGCGCACATCGATAGGATACAATACAATCAACCATCAAATCTCTCCAGTCCGATCATAATGTTGTAATCTAAAACGCGATTGGCTCGGAGTAAACACACGCAAACACACGCACACACGCACACACACACATACACACAGAGCAGGTCCTCACTGTTTTCTACCCACTGCCTCGTGTTTTTCAATCCCGAAAAGCGTTTTTTTTTGCACGATGATAGTCATTTTTCCAACCTCAGTGTTAATAACAAAAAAAATGAAAATACTTTTATTTCCAGGACCACGGAAGGGAGCAAAGCTCACTGGACTAACCGAGCAGCGCATCACCATCTCCGGTGGAGGACTGGCTGTCGAGTCGCATGGAGAAGAGGGTAGGTCTGCTGATTTTGTTTTAACGTTGTTGTTGTTGTTTTTTATGATGAGAATGGTTTAACCCAGAGCCCGATGGGACAACAGCTTTTATATCACCACGGAGGAGGTGAGGTAATTAGAAAACAAAAGGCAATAATAATGGGAGCATGTGGTTGGGAATCCTCTCTGCGCTGCTGGTTCTCTGGTCGGCTGTAGCAGCCAAAACACAAGGCCCACTGGAAACACACTGTAGGCTACTAGCATGGACTTTAGGGGAAAACAACAGGAACGTGCCTTTTTTTCTACTGTACTGTAAAAACTATTCAGAAATGTTCCTCGTATACCCCCAAATGTCTATTTGCTGCACAGACACAACTTTAAGAGGACCCACAAGTCATACGGTGAAATGCAGTTCAACGGAGGTTGTGAACTTACAAAACAAGATATGAGAAATGTCTCGAAAGGGCGTCACGGGGAACTGTTGATCTGTGTAGAATACCCCCCCAGGAATAATATGGATTTGTGCAGTGTCAGTCAGGCGTTACAATGGGGACACTGAGGGTTGGAGTGGTGTAGGTCATTCAGAGGAGAGGAGATGCAGCTCTACAGCCTGGTAAGTAGGTGAGGTCCAGTGCTTCAGAGGCATGGTGGTGGACAGACAGACAGACAGAGAGACAGACAGACAGACAGACAGACAGAGAGACAGACAGACAGACAGACAGACAGACAGACAGAGAGACAGGCTGATGGACAGTAGGCGAAGCTCTTGCATGTAGGGGATCAAAGATGAACGTGTGCAGATAGAAAATCACTGCTGTAGGAAAACAGCAGAGGAAAAGGTCCACACACACATACTGTACCCACACACACACACACACACACACACACACACACACACACACACACACACACACACACACACACACACACACGCAAAATCAAGTAGCTTTCTGCTGTTTGGTGACATACATGCACAGCCAGGTCTGGATGCTAAAAAGAGAAGCATTGATGTTTTGTATCATCAAATATAAAGTCTTTCAATGGGTGATATTGTGAGGAAACCAGGTGGAGATTGGTTTAATGCATGTTTGAAAACATGTTGGGGGAGAGTTTTAAAGAGTTGCATTTTTTTTATGGCACAGGTCCAGTTTGATTTATTTCGTGAGTCTTTCATTTTTCTAAACGTCTAACTGTAGCCACAACTAATACAAAAAAAACTCCCTATAGGCATCTTCAACACATGCCTGTTTAGTTTTTAAATTGTTTGAATATCGGCCCTGCGTTTAGTGCCGTTAGTTTGTTCAAACGTTTGACTTCCAAAATCACTTTTAACTTGTCTTTTCCCTAAACGGCGCACTGAAAAAACATCTACGGGTAGTTCGGCTACAGTTTGCTTGATTTCTGCAGGATACCTTTTTAATGTAGTAAAATAGGCATTCATTTTAGATATTAGCTTTTCTAATAAATAATAAAATATAGATGTTTACAATGTCAAATAGACCTTTATTTATTGTTAACGTCTAGCTATTAATTCAGTCGGAATTACGAGACGAAGCTCTGCACCAACATTTGTCTTCATTTTTTGCGATTTATTTTAAATAATGTAATGTTTCATCTTCAATAACGTCTCTGCTTGAAACAACACAATTACAACTTGTTGTCCTGCCATGCGAAGCGTGTTTACCAGCTCCGTGACTTAAAAAAAAAAAAAACAGGAACATTTGCGGAATTTGTCATCTCGAGTTGTGCGCTTTGATCCGCTTGACGCACAGAAACCCGATAGGAGCCGTACGTAAAGGGAGACGCGCAATCCGATAGCGGTGATTGTGTTAATAGTCAGCCTCCATAAAAACTAGAAGGTGTCCCAGGCCAGGGCCTCAGAGCAGGTGCTTTCTGTGATCCCGGTGACCATATGGGACTCTGGAATACAACAATTTGATAAGCCATTTAGGACAGTGGTTCCCAAGTGGGGTCCGGAGACCTCCAGGGGTCCCACAGAGGGCAGTGGAGGAGGACAAAGCATGCATATGAAGAAGACTAATTTACTTTATCTTTTCTTTAATTCCCAGAGCTCAACCTAGAGAGAATATAAGAATAATTGATTTTATGCTGGGTTCCACTTAGATATTAGGTAAGTGACACCAAGAATTTTGACCAGAAGTGTCTCATTTGATAAATTGGAAACGTTTGGACAAAAATCCCCAAAATGTAGTATTAATAACTGCAAATCTGTAAGAACAAAAATAAAACAGTACAGTCCCGGCTGTGGAAGTGAGCAGCTACACACTTCTGTAGAAAATCCCAACCTCTGGTGGTAACCTAAGAGTGTCCACGCTAAACCAAGCAGGTAGTCACTTTTATAGCTTGTTTAAAATAACACAGCAGCGAAAGGTGTCCAGGCCGGGCCACCAAGCAGGTGCTGTCCCTCTGTGTGATCCCGGGAGCCCCTCTAATCCAGCGGAGAGAGAACAGAAGCAGATCTGCTGACCTGAGCAGCGTCGCCTCTGAGACGTGAGGCTGCAGTGGAGCACAAATTAGCTTTGTAACACCGAGGGGTAAACCAGGGAGTCGGACATGTTTATTCATGATGCTATGTGTACAAGTGTATCTGTGCGTGTGTGCGAGTGATTGCGTGCCATATGTGTGTCTGACTCATTGAATGCGTGGAAGAGGGGCCCCTGTGAGTCTGACACAGCGGGTTGTGAGGGACGTCTCAGCACGGCTCCTGTCTAGTGTGAGTCGAGGAGGGAGGAGACAACATTAGCAGCTACAGGCTCACTGTCTTTCACCGTGATAGTCTCTTCCTCTGTTCGAGCGCCCGACACCAGGCTTTCCTTTTTGAGGGAACGGAGATATTCAAGCACACACTGCTGGATTGTACAGTACACAACACTGCAGTGACATTTATCAGTGTATGCACACACACACACACACACACACACACACACACACACACACACACACACACACACACACACACACACACACACACACACACACACATACAGGTATTGTGTAAGTTGAGCGTCTTTTATTTGGAATGTTGGTCGGACAAAACAAGAAAAGGTAACGATTTATCAAGAAGTAATTGTCAGATTAATCAGTAATGAAAATAAATGTCCACTACTGCTGATGTTAGATGTCAGCACAAAAGGTGTGAGTCAGTGTAGTTCCAGTTCCAGATCCAGTAAGCCGTGTTACTGAAGCCCCCATGACAGCTCAGCTACGTAATATAATCACAAACAAGATTTGATGTCAGACAGGCACAGATGTCGTACGGGTCTCATGTTTTTCTGTCCTTCCATCTCATTGTGCTTCAGTATGAAGAGCTGGTGCACTACTCAGGGTCGGAGGGCATGTCGTTGGGGGGGTATGGGGACGACGTCAGGCCGCTTCCTCCCCCACACTACGGACCCACCATCCCCGACTCCCTCAAACACCACAAAGACCAGATCTATGGGTAAGCATGTGTGTGTGTTTGAAACATATGAGCCTGTTAGTAACATCTATATTTGTGTTCTGATATAAAAATACAAGTGTTTACAGCTGTCTGCTTGAAAAAGCCTGCTATAACGTGTCTTGTAACGCCTTCTGTGAATGTATCGTGTGTACACTGTGTCAACTGTTACTGTGTTTATGTATAGTATGTTAACCGTGTGTGTGTGTGTGTGTGTGTGTGTGCAGTCACCCACTGTTTCCACTGCTGGCCTTAGTGTTTGAAAAGTGCGAGCTCGCCACCTGCTCCCCTCGAGACTCTGCCGCGCTCTCAGCCACCTCCCACCTCCCCGGCATGACCAATCACAGCGACGTCTGCTCCTCCGAATCCTTCAACGACGACATCGCCGCGTTTGCCAAGCAGGTGAGCGTCAGCCAATCACAGAACAGACGTCGACGAAAAGGATGCTCGCAGATTTTTTTTTTTTAAATCAATTTGTTCATTTTTGTGTCGCAGATCCGATCCGAGAAGCCGATATTTTCTTCCAATCCTGAGCTCGATAACTTGGTAGGATGCGCCTGGAAATCACAAGAACATATGAACAGGGTTTCTTTTTTTCACACATGCATTGTGAGATATGTGTTGATAAGTAATCCACATTCTCTTCTCCACAGATGATCCAGGCCATACAGGTTCTTCGCTTTCATTTACTGGAGTTGGAGAAGGTTGGTGGGAGAGAAGCATGCTTTTTATTTTAACACTGGTCAATCTTGCCTGTTTGTTTGTGCTGTGGGAAGGTCTGACATCCAGGACCAGCACTATATTTCTATACTGTTAGTCCTAAAAGCAATAAACAACTGTCTGTTATTATAACTGCACATTTGTTCAAGAACTTTAAAACCACTGATAGATTTAATTTGGAAACCTGCGTAGGAACATGAGTTCAGGCTGTATAAACACAGTGAAAGGATACGTTCACATTGCTTTCTTTAAATAGGCAGTTTGAAGAGTAAAATCTCCTCCAAAGTAAAGCGATGCACTAATGGATGTGAATCTGTTTCTGAAGGTGCATGACCTGTGCGATAACTTCTGCCATCGCTACATCACCTGTCTGAAGGGCAAAATGCCCACAGACCTCATCCTGGACGACCGGGAGGGCGGCTCCAAGTCCGACGTGGAGGACTTCACCGGATCCTGCACAAGTCTGTCGGAGCAGGTGAGACGCGTCAAACGGCACGCAGTTCACACCGCTGGATGCCCTGAGTGGCTTAGACGCTCCATCCTTCCACCATTCCCACCCCCGACCTCCTCTCTAACTCTTCTCTTCCTGCAGAATGCATCGTGGTTACGGGAGCCAGACGAATGCGCCACCACTCCCCTGGGAACGCCGGGCACCTGCGGCCTGCCTTCACACAGCACAGCAGACAACTGTAGTGACACAGGTACACACACACACACACACGCACACACACACACACATGCAAAATACTGCACTGCTTGAAATATTGGGAAAAATACTTTTCCTAACCATATAATTGTATTTCATTAGCTTATCATTGTTGTTAATGTCAGATACTATGGAGATGCAGCACTTTATCAGTTTACATACAAGAATACATATTATTATTACTATTAGAGTGACTTTGTAGTCTAAATTATTGTAGAAATTGACAGCGATGTTATATTTCGGGCCAGATAATAGTCAAATGTAGTTGCAAAATCTGCCAAAAAACCTTCTATCAGTTGCACCTGCTAGACCCTCAAACAGTCCCTGAGATATGAGATGTGCATCCCCTGCAGGCGACGGTCTGGACGGAGGAGGGGCCTCCCCGAGTACAGGGGACGACGACGACTCCGACCGAGACAGGAGGAACAACAAGAAGAGGGGCATCTTCCCCAAAGTGGCAACAAACATCATGAGAGCGTGGCTCTTCCAGCACCTGTCGGTGAGAGAGCTCTCTTTTTCCGCGCTCTTCTCACATCCAAGTGAAATTATTACACACAGAAGTATTGAATTGGCACAATAATTAAAACCCATCCCGCAGCAGAGCTGTAATGAAGAGAGAAAGCCAGAGTCCAGCGCAGCGTGAGAGACTAATTACTGAAAGAGAGGATTCAGCGTGAAGCCAAACGTCGCTGACAAGAACAGACAGAGAGGGGAACCGAGTGTGTAATGGAGGTCAATTAAAGGGGAATGAAAAATCTAGGGGATTAGGTGATTATGCGAATATGCTCGCTATTGAATAACTGTGTGAGAGATAGAAAATGGAGTGAGTAATTGTTGGTGAGCTAATTAGCTGCTAAATTAGGCAGGTCAAATGTTGCTTCACTCCGATTATTACAGTACGAGAGATAAATGCAGAGGGATATTGAGGGTTGATGCGAATTCAAATGGAAGGTCATTAGTATTAACACAAGGCTTCTCTCACATGCATTGTGCCATTATAGCTGAAGTTCCAGTACGTTACTAGTAGCCTCAAGATTATACTCTTATTGCTCAAAAAACAACAAAAAAAAGCTTAATTTGTGAGTCTGGTGTGATTTCTTTCAAACCTGGCTCTGTGTGTCCTCTTCCAGCACCCGTACCCGTCTGAGGAGCAGAAGAAGCAGCTGTCCCTGGACACGGGCCTGACCATCTTACAGGTCAACAACTGGTCAGTGCACTCTCAATCAATACACTAATTCCAGCACCCTTGGCGGCTTCTCAACAATCAGTTAAACTGTCCCGTTTAAATGTGAAGCGTCACCTTTGAATTCCACAGCGTGGCTGTCGACTCGTCGGTAACACATCGGTGTGATTAATCTAGTGCAGAAATGGACTGTTTCTCTGTTTTTACAAGTCGTATTTTCTTTTTTGCTTCAGAACTCCTTATTGTGCATATTTTGGGCAAATAAATGTCAGTTAAATGAAAGGCCGCACTTTTACGAGACATTTAGAGAAGGCTATGATCTATTTTATGATAGAGGCTTGTAACAGAGGAAGAAATGTCCTGCTAAGCATTTTTTATCCGAAAACTGCAGCACAGTAAAAATCTACTTGCTCTATGTTCATAAAACAGAACAGCAAATCAATATCCAATAATCAGATGGTTTACTGCCCTCATTCGCTCCCCAGGCACACATGAATCTGCACTGGCAAAACACACATGCAAAAACACACATGCATACACACCCATATACACACACACACACACACTTACACATACACGCAGCTGCACAGCTTCTTTTCTAAAGCCCCATTTCTAAACCTCAGATATTGATATCCGAACACACGCGAATCAAAATGATGAAGTCTGTGTTACATGTTAAACGATGGATTTTATAATCTGATAACATGTTTTTATTTGGACCTCTGCTGCGGCGCACACACGGACTGACCCAATCAATGCAGATCAATCAATTATCACTGGGCGATCGATGCCTGCTCTGGCCTAACGTTGATTTACTCTGCCCTCTGAAAGGGTTAAGTGGTTGTAAAATGGAAAAGGTTAATAGTCTCCCGGTCAGCCTTTTTCTTCATTAACGTGTGGCCTTGTCCGTCTCTCTCTCTCTCTCTGATCACACTCTTTCTTCATGTCTCTCTCCCCCGTGTGCAGGTTCATCAATGCCAGGAGGAGAATAGTTCAGCCGATGATTGACCAGTCAAATCGCTCAGGTCGGTGTTTCTAAGTTAGTTAGTTAAGAGTGTGTGTGTGTGTGTGTGTGTTCTATCTGACGGTGTGTGTTGTCTCACAGGTCAGGGTGGTCCTTACAGCCCAGAGGGAGCAGCTCTCGGGGGCTATGGGCTTGACGGACAGGCCCACCTTGGGCTCAGAACAGCAGGTACAGTAGTCTGTGAGGGATGTACTGCAGGCTGATTATATTAGATTACATTATTCAAA